>NC_088417.1:15589777-15797277 GCF_034236695.1 Oncorhynchus nerka | reverse complement strand
CATCAACCATGTGTAGTTAACTTGTGATTTATGTGAAGATTGTTTTTTATAAGTTTAGTGCTAGCTAGCAACTTACCTTGACTTACCTTGGCTCATTGCAGCCACAAGTATCTTTTGACGCTGCACTTGCGTAACAGGTCAGCCTGCCACGCAGTTTTCTCATGGATTGCAATGTAATCTGTGTCCAAAAAGGCAGAATACAGATTGTTATGACAACTTTAAGTCGGCCCTGATTTAATTGGTCGACCTCTACTCCACATCCTTAACCTTCTTTAAACAATGCATTGCTTCCTTTCTCTCCATCCTTTCTGTCGGCTCTCTTCCCTCCTTCATCCGGTCTTTCCCTCGCTCCCCCTTGAAACCGGCCAGCGTAATGCAGACAGATATAATACTGTTCTCTCCTCGTATCTGGGCCAGGGTAATGGAGACAGATATAGTACTGTTCTCTCCTCTACTCTCCTCGTATCTGGGCCATTTTAATGGAGACGGATATAATACTGTTCTCTCCTCTACTCGTATCTGGGCCAGGGTAATGGAGAAAAATATAGTACTGTTCTCTCCTCTACTCTCCTCGTATCAGGGCCATTTTAATGGAGACGGATATAGTACTGTTCTCTCCTCTACTCGTATCTGGGCCAGGGTAATGGAGACAGATATAATACTGTTCTCTCCTCGTATCTGGGCCAGGTTAATGGAGACTGTTATAATACTGTTCTCCCCTCTACTCGTATCTGAGCCAGGGTAATGGAGACAGATATAATACTGTTCTCTCCTCTACTCTCCTCATATCAGGGCCATTTTAATGGAGACGGATATAGTACTGTTCTCTCCTCTACTCGTATCTGGGCCAGGGTAATGGAGACAGATATAATACTGTTCTCTCCTCGTATCTGGGCCAGGTTAATGGAGACTGTTATAATACTGTTCTCTCCTCTACTCGTATCTGGGCCAGGGTAATGGAGACAGATATAATACTGTTCTCTCCTCGTATCTGGGCCAGGGTAATGGAGACTGATATAATACTGTTCTCTCCTCGTATCTGGGCCAGGTTAATGGAGACTGTTATAATACTGTTCTCCCCTCTACTCGTATCTGAGCCAGGGTAATGGAGACAGATATAATACTGTTCTCTCCTCGTATCTGGGCCAGGGTAATGGAGACAGATATAATACTGTTCTCTCCTTGTATCTGGGCCAGGTTAATGGAGACTGTTATAATACTGTTCTCTCCTCTACTTGTATCTGGGCCAGGGTAATAGAGACAGATATAATACTGTTCTCTCCTCGTATCTGGGCCAGGGTAATGGAGACGGATATAATACTGTTCTCTCCTCGTATCTGGGCCAGGGTAATGGAGACGGTTATAATACTGTTCTCTCCTCGTATCTGGGCCAGGGTAATGGAGACGGATATAATACTGTTCTCTCCTCGTATCTGGGCCAGGGTAATGGAGACAGATATAATACTGTTCTCTCCTCGTATCTGGGCCAGGTTAATGGAGACGGTTATAATACTGTTCTCCCCTCTCCTCGTATCTGGGCCAGGGTAATGGAGACTGATATAATACTGTTCTCTCCTCGTATCTGGGCCAGGTTATTGGAGACTGTTATAATACTGGGCTCCCCTCTAGGGTAGCCAGGGTAATGGAGACAGATATAATACTGTTCTCTCCTCTACTCTCCTCGTATCAGGGCCATTTTAATGGAGACGGATATAGTACTGTTCTCTCCTCTACTCGTATCTGGGCCAGGGTAATGGAGACAGATATAATACTGTTCTCTCCTCGTATCTGGGCCAGGGTAATGGAGACAGATATAATACTGTTCTCTCCTCGTATCTGGGCCAGGGTAATGGAGACAGATATAATACTGTTCTCTCCTTGTATCTGGGCCAGGTTAATGGAGACTGTTATAATACTGTTCTCTCCTCTACTTGTATCTGGGCCAGGGTAATAGAGACAGATATAATACTGTTCTCTCCTCGTATCTGGGCCAGGGTAATGGAGACGGATATAATACTGTTCTCTCCTCGTATCTGGGCCAGGGTAATGGAGACGGTTATAATACTGTTCTCTCCTCGTATCTGGGCCAGGGTAATGGAGACAGATATAATACTGTTCTCTCCTCGTATCTGGGCCAGGGTAATGGAGACAGATATAATACTGTTCTCTCCTTGTATCTGGGCCAGGTTAATGGAGACAGTTATAATACTGTTCTCTCCTCGTATCTGGGCCAGGGTAATGGAGTCAGATATAATACTGTTCTCTCCTCTACTCGTATCTGGGCCAGGGTAATGGAGACAGATATAATACTGTTCTCTCGCCGTCTGAGAACAGAAATACAGACACAATAGTGTGTTTTTACTGTAATTGCTCTGTTTTTCAACAATTGGTTGAACAATATAGCAATGTGCCCACGTATGGTTAGGGGACACCCATCTTGTGTAGCTGTCCCGGCTGCAACAAAATGATGTGAGTGTAGAGCCTGACGTCTCCCTGCAACCTTCCACGCATCAGATATCAAGCCCACTTGTCCAATAGAGCGAGACGCACAGATGGGCTTTACTGAGAATCAAGCCCTTCCATTACTGTTCCTTCTCACCTCTAGGCGATACTGATGTCAACGAGGAGTGAGTGTGCGCACGTCTGTGTGTGAAATAGTGTCACATAAATAGGCCCTGGTCTCGTATCTCCCGAATGTCTCTTCTGTTCTACCTGTACCCCCCCACCTCCCTCCCCGCTATTCCTTCTGTTCTACCTGTACCCCCCCACCTCCCTCCCCCGCTATTCCTTCTGTTCTACCTGTACCCCCACCTCCCTCTCCGCTAATTCCTTCTGTTCTACCTGTACCCCCCACCTCCCTCCCGCTATTCCTTCTGTTCTACCTGTACCCCCCACCTCCCTCCCCGCTATTCCTTCTGTTCTACCTGTACCCCCACCTCCCTCTCCGCTATTCCTTCTGTTCTACCTGTACCCCCCACCTCCCTCCCCCCGCTATTCCTTCTGTTCTACCTGTACCCACCTCCCTCCCTGCTGCTCCTTCTGTTCTACCTGTACCCCCCACCTCCCTCCCCGCTATTCCTTCTGTTCTACCTGTACCCCCCTCCTCCCTCCCCGCTATTCCTTCTGTTCTAGCTGTACCCACCTCCCTCCCCGCAATTCCTTCTGTTCTACCTGTACCTCCCTCCCTCCCCGCTGCTCCTTCTGTTCTACCTGTACCTCCCTCCCTCCCCGCTGCTCCTTCTGTTCTACCTGTACCTCCCTCCCTCCCTCCCCCCCCGCTGCTCCTTCTGTTCTACCTGTACCTCCCTCCCTCCCTCCCCGCTGCTCCTTCTGTTCTACCTGTACCCCCCCCCACCTCCCTCCCTCCCTGCTGCTCCTTCTGTTCTACCTGTACCCACCTCCCTCCCTACCCGCTGCTCCTTCTGTTCTACCTGTACCTACCTCCCTCCCCGCTGCTCCTTCTGTTCTACCTGTACCCACCTCCCTCCCCGCTGCTCCTTCTGTTCTACCTGTACCCACCTCCCTCCCCGCTGCTCCTTCTGTTCTACCTGTACCCACCTCCCTCCCCGCTGCTCCTTCTGTTCTACCTGTACCCACCTCCCTCCCCGCTGCTCCTTCTGTTCTACCTGTACCCACCTCCCTCCCCGCTGCTCCTTCTGTTCTACCTGTACCCACCTCCCTCCCTACCCGCTGCTCCTTCTGTTCTACCTGTACCCACCTCCCTCCCCGCTGCTCCTTCTGTTCTACCTGTACCCACCTCCCTCCCTCCCTGCTGCTCCTTCTGTTCTACCTGTACCCACCTCCCTCCCCGCTGCTCCTTCTGTTCTACCTGTACCCACCTCCCTCCCCGCTGCTCCTTCTGTTCTACCTGTACCCACCTCCCTCCCCGCTGCTCCTTCTGTTCTACCTGTACCCACCTCCCTCCCTCCCTTCTGCTCCTTCTGTTCTACCTGTACCCCCACCTCCCTCCCTCCCCGCTGCTCCTTCTGTTCTACCTGTACCCACCTCCCTCCCTCCCCGCTGCTCCTTCTGTTCTACCTGTACCCACCTCCCTCCCCGCTGCTCCTTCTGTTCTACCTGTACCCACCTCCCTCCCCGCTGCTCCTTCTGTTCTACCTGTACCCACCTCCCTCCCCGCTGCTCCTTCTGTTCTACCTGTACCCACCTCCCTCCCCGCTGCTCCTTCTGTTCTACCTGTACCCACCTCCCTCCCCCTGCTCCTTCTGTTCTACCTGTACCCACCTCCCTCCCCCTGCTCCTTCTGTTCTACCTGTACCCACCTCCCTCCCCCCCTGCTCCTTCTGTTCTACCTGTACCCACCTCCCTCCCCCTGCTCCTTCTGTTCTACCTGTACCCACCTCCCTCCCTCCCCGCTGCTCCTTCTGTTCTACCTGTACCCACCTCCCTCCCCGCTGCTCCTTCTGTTCTACCTGTACCCACCTCCCCCCTGCTCCTTCTGTTCTACCTGTACCCACCTCCCTCCCCCTGCTCCTTCTGTTCTACCTGTACCCACCTCCCTCCCCCTGCTCCTTCTGTTCTACCTGTACCCACCTCCCTCCCCCTGCTCCTTCTGTTCTACCTGTACCCACCTCCCTCCCCCTGCTCCTTCTGTTCTACCTGTACCCACCTCCCTCCCTCCCCGCTGCTCCTTCTGTTCTACCTGTACCCACCTCCCTCCCCGCTGCTCCTTCTGTTCTACCTGTACCCACCTCCCCCCCCTGCTCCTTCTGTTCTACCTGTACCCACCTCCCTCCCCCTGCTCCTTCTGTTCTACCTGTACCCACCTCCCTCCCTCCCCGCTGCTCCTTCTGTTCTACCTGTACCCACCTCCCTCCCTCCCCGCTGCTCCTTCTGTTCTACCTGTACCCACCTCCCTCCCCGCTGCTCCTTCTGTTCTACCTGTACCCACCTCCCTCCCGCTGCTCCTTCTGTTCTACCTGTACCCACCTCCCTCCCCGCTGCTCCTTCTGTTCTACCTGTACCCACC
This sequence comes from Oncorhynchus nerka, assembly GCF_034236695.1. NCBI lineage: Eukaryota > Metazoa > Chordata > Actinopteri > Salmoniformes > Salmonidae > Oncorhynchus > Oncorhynchus nerka. The sequence goes on along the minus strand of NC_088417.1, from coordinate 15,792,290 downwards.
TCCCTCCCCGCTGCTCCTTCTGTTCTACCTGTACCCACCTCCCTCCCCCTGCTCCTTCTGTTCTACCTGTACCCACCTCCCTCCCCGCTGCTCCTTCTGTTCTACCTGTACCCACCTCCCTCCCGCTGCTCCTTCTGTTCTACCTGTACCCACCTCCCTCCCCGCTGCTCCTTCTGTTCTACCTGTACCCACCTCCCTCCCTCCCCGCTGCTCCTTCTGTTCTACCTGTACCCACCTCCCTCCCTCCCCGCTGCTCCTTCTGTTCTACCTGTACCCACCTCCCTCCCTACCCCGCTGCTCCTTCTGTTCTACCTGTACCCACCTCCCTCCCCGCTGCTCCTTCTGTTCTACCTGTACCCACCTCCCTCCCCGCTGCTCCTTCTGTTCTACCTGTACCCCCACCTCCCTCCCCGCTGCTCCTTCTGTTCTACCTGTACCCACCTCCCTCCCCGCTGCTCCTTCTGTTCTACCTGTACCCACCTCCCTCCCTCCCCCGCTGCTCCTTCTGTTCTACCTGTACCCACCTCCCTCCCTCCCCGCTGCTCCTTCTGTTCTACCTGTACCCCCCACCTCCCTCCCTCCCTGCTGCTCCTTCTGTTCTACCTGTACCCACCTCCCACCTCCACGCTGCTCCTTCTGTTCTACCTGTACCCACCTCCCTCCCCGCTGCTCCTTCTGTTCTACCTGTACCCACCTCCCTCCCCGCTGCTCCTTCTGTTCTACCTGTACCCACCTCCCTCCCCGCTGCTCCTTCTGTTCTACCTGTACCCACCTCCCTCCCCGCTGCTCCTTCTGTTCTACCTGTACCCCCCACCTCCCTCCCCGCTGCTCCTTCTGTTCTACCTGTACCCACCTCCCTCCCCGCTGCTCCTTCTGTTCTACCTGTACCCACCTCCCTCCCTCCCCGCTGCTCCTTCTGTTCTACCTGTACCCACCTCCCTCCCTCCCCGCTGCTCCTTCTGTTCTACCTGTACCCCCCACCTCCCTCCCTCCCTGCTGCTCCTTCTGTTCTACCTGTACCCACCTCCCACCTCCACGCTGCTCCTTCTGTTCTACCTGTACCCACCTCCCTCCCCGCTGCTCCTTCTGTTCTACCTGTACCCACCTCCCTCCCCGCTGCTCCTTCTGTTCTACCTGTACCACCCACCTCCCTCCCTCCCCGCTGCTCCTTATGTTCTACCTGTACCCACCTCCCTCCCTCCCCGCTGCTCCTTATGTTCTACCTGTACCCACCTCCCTCCCTCCCCGCTGCTCCTTCTGTTCTACCTGTACCCACCTCCCTCCCTCCCGCTGCTCCTTCTGTTCTACCTGTACCCACCTCCCTCCCTCCCGCTGCTCCTTCTGTTCTACCTGTACCCACCTCCCTCCCTCCCGCTGCTCCTTCTGTTCTACCTGTACCCACCTCCCTCCCCCCTGCTCCTTCTGTTCTACCTGTACCCACCTCCCTCACGCTGCTCCTTCTGTTCTACCTGTACCCACCTCCACGCTGCTCCTATCTTATTTTTTTTAGTACTATCCTCAGTACCAGTGTGTATGTGCTAGGTCAAATCCAACACCTATGCAATGTGAATAATCACTCAACAAGGCCTTTCTCTCTGTCTCTCTCTAGGAATGTTAACCATCACAGACTTCATCAACATCCTCCACAGATACTACAAGTCTCCCATGGTACGTGACCTCTCATCAAACAGATACAAATGAGTCCTGGGTTGTGTTCATTAGGGCTTGCATTAGAACAAAAATATTTAGCCATGGTAAACTAAAATGAGTCTCCAATTGAAGAAGTCCAAGTTGTTCCTCCCCTGATTCAGTCCATAATATTGAACAAGACCCTAGTTTGAAATGGTTTGGCTGTATGGCTTCAGCGTCCTATTGTCACCAAGGCCAGTGATGTGGACTGACTAAACTGCAGCGATATATAGTGGGGGGCTTATCCAGCCTCCATCTCAGGCACCGTATGTGCTGTGTCATGGGGCACCGTATGTGCTGTGTCATGGGGCACCGTATGTGCTGTGTCATGGGGCACCGTATGTGCTGTGTCATGGGGCACCGTATGTGCTGTGTCATGGGGCACCGTATGTGCTGTGTCATGGGGCTTTAACTTCTTTTGGCTCAACATTCAGTGACATGGCAGAGCGCTAAATAAATATTACAAATATTTAACTTTCATACATTCACAAGTACAACACATGAAATTTAAGCTTAACTTCTCAGATTTCAGATTTCAAAAAAGGCTTTATGGCAAAAGCAAACCATGCAGTTATCTTAGGACAGTACCAACACATGAAAATCAGATTTCCTCCCGCCAGGCGCAACACAAAAGTCAGAAATAACGATTTAATTCATGCCTTACTTTTGAAGAACTTCTTCTGTTGGCACTCCAATATGTCCCATAAACATCACAAAGGGTCCTTTTTTGTTCGATTAATTCCGGCGTTATCTCCAAAATGTCCATTTATTTGGCGCGATTGTTTCAGAAAAACACCGGTTCCAACTCGCCCAGCATGACTACAAAATATCTAATACGTTACCTGTAAACGCTGTCCAAACATTTGAAACAACTTTCCTAATACAACTAGGTATTTTTTAACATAAATAATTGATACAATTTAAGACGGGATAAACTGTGTTCAATACGCGAAATAAACAACGTGAAGCGTGTGACCTGGAGCGCACATCAAAACATTAGTGCACTAGGAGGGACCCTCGTTCTAAACTGCCGTACTTCTTAGTTTCTCTAAAGAGAAACATCAACCAATTTCTAAAGACTGTTGACATCTAGTGGAAGCAATAGGAACTGCAAGCAAGTGCCTTATAAATCTAGATACACATTGAAAACCCTGTCACCTAATAAAAAATAAAACAAATCTGGATGGTTTGTCCTCGAGGTTTCGCCTGCCAAATAGGTTCTGTTATACTCGCATACCACGGGTATGACAATACATTTATTTGTACTGCTCTAATTACATTGGTAACCAGTTTATAATAGCAGTAAGGCACCTCGGGATTGTGGTAATGTACCACACCCCCTCGGGCCTTATTGCTTAAGTATAATACACACTGATTTATAGTCAAGTATAACACGCACTCACTACAGCAAGATGTGCCAGCCATTAGACTACAGTAGTCTGTAGAGTATAATATAATAGCCTGCTCTGCTGTTGTGTGATGAGAGCCACGTCCGTGTAGGCTGTTTTCTAGGAGTCCTCCCTAACACAGCAGGTTATACAAAACATTTGAAAATAAAAACCTCAATCATAATCTCATTTGACTCAGTGGAAGTGTTGTCAGTGGTGAGTTACGGTGTCCCATTGTTACCCGAGTAGTCACCTGTATGCTACACCCATCATAGAGAGCCAAGCTAGTGAGGCTAGTCCTCTTGGGATTTCCACTGGCCCAAATACACACAGGTATTTATTAGGTCAGGAGACAGTGACATAGTTTGTTGTTATCCTAATGCCTGTTAGAGTTAATCCATCGTCTAGAGAACCACCAGTGCAGTGAAAGCGTTCACTAATCCTTCCATATCAGACTCCTGTATAGTCATGCAGAACTGGAGTCGGTGCCTCTAATCTCGGGAGTTAACTCCGAGATATGGTGGCCAAGTTCTGGTCACTTTCCCCAAATTCACAGGTTTTTCAGAGATCCCGGTTGGAAGATTCAATATGCTGCAAATCTGGAATCATTCAGCTGGGATTTCTGGAAAACTTCGACATTTACAGAACGATACTTGTATTTTGCAACCTTAGTTGCTCTTCCTTTAGTTTGGACTGACTATGATGAGTGGGCTAGCCAAAAAACCATGCATTTTTATCTAACACTCACTCACTCACTCCTGGATCAGTCATTTAATGATTGATGTAGCTTCTGTTTACAGGAAACTGGAAAAGGCCTCATGTTTGCTATTGTATTATCGGGGGGTCCTTTCTGGGGCATACATCTACATTATCATTTTTTTAGCAGCGGTGGTGCTTATTACTGTGTATAGGGGAAACACTGCAACCACTCTACAGGGAAAAAAGGTCCTTCAACACACATGACCTAGGAAATGGCCTGTCCCCAGTCCTTCAACACACATGACCTAGGAAATGGCCTGTCCCCAGTCCTTCAACACACATGACCTAGGAAATGGCCTGTCCCCAGTCCTTCAACACACATGACCTAGGAAATGGCCTGTCCCCAGTCCTTCAACACACATGACCTAGGAAATGGCCTTTCCCCAGTCCTTCAACACACATGACCTAGGAAATGGCACGTCCCCAGTCCTTCAACACACATGACCTAGGAAATGGCACGTCCCCAGTCCTTCAACACGCATGACCTAGGAAATGGCACGTCCCCAGCTGTTCATGATAATGAGCTCAATGTAGCCGTGGGTGCTGTAGAAATTGCCTTTGTTTTTGTAATGAATTCGAGGACCTACTACTCTGTCCTTTCCTCGTGCTGTGGTTATTTATTAGCAGCGGTCCTCATAACTGTCTTATGTCTGAGAGGGCTGACGTGGACCTGATTGAGACCCTCTAGGGAACCGGTTAGGTTTTTCATGATGCCAGCACTTACATGTAGTTTGTTTTTCTTCTCCAGAGAAAATTGCTGTAATTTTATATATTTTTCTGTTTCATTAAGTTGCTATTTCTATCAATCTTCTTTTTACAAAATAAAACGTTGCAAATGTAATGTCTGCCACGTTCAAATCATGGAATGAATGTTAAATATCACTAATTGTTGAATGTTCTCTCTATTTTAGGTACAAATATATGAGCTGGAGGAGCATAAAATTGAAACGTGGAGAGGTATGGGGACTTTCCAGCTATTTTACAGCAACTTTCCCATTTCAAAAACAACATTTTTATCAGTTCAACAAATAATAAAGCAATTTATTTTGTAGTTTGATGATGTTGTTTTTTTGAAGAGCTCTACCTACAAGAAACCTTTAAGCCGTTAGTGAACATATCACCTGATGCAAGGTAAGCCTGTTATACATGACACCTGCATTTCCTATTTGTCTTTATTTTATGTCGTTTAAATAACAGTTATGATGGAGGGAAATGAAACTGCAGACCATGAATAGGATAATGATCCATTCATGATTGACTTAGTGTGCGACCCACTCAGAGCTCTTTGCTCATTACGTAGAGGAGCTTCCTTTGGGTTTAATCTGTTTATACGAACAATCTATAATCATCTCATAGTTGATTGAGAATTAAAATGTTAAATCTAATAATTTTCCCTACTTCCCACCCCACATATAAATATAATTATATGGTCATAAACACAGTAAATAAGTCTCACTCCACTTGAATTTATAGGTAGAGTAATTTACTGTCAATACTCTCCCATGTGGAGTTTTATATTTGTTGTCCATTCCCTACATTTCCCCTGGGAAGGTCTGGTACTTTCCCCTTGTATTTCTGCACCCTTTTCCATGTTCTTTTGATTGGGAGCATAGTTTATTTTCCTCATTCTGAATAATTCAAGGTCCATTTTGTGAAAAGACGTATTGGCCAGACTCTTTCATTTAAAAAAAACTTTGCTTAAAATACTACTCAACTTCTCCATCATCCCAGGTTAATCAACTCAAGTCTCTGGTTTGGTTATGGGCATTTTCTGGCTCCTTTTGGTAGAACACCAGCGTCATTTAATTGCTTAGTGACTGATTCAGCTGTCTTCATGGCCAGGTCTTACTGACTGATTCAGCTGTCCATTGCCAGGTTTTCTGATTATGTACTCTAGTGTATTTGTTTTAAGGGAGAGATAAACAGACTGACTGTTGGGCCATCCCGGATAGTCCCTTGTTTCTGATGACTTCCTGTATGGTTTCTGGTTTAACACGCATGGATGCTTTGTGTGTGCACATCTGGTCAATTTGCTTCAGCTCTTTACTAAATCAAGAATATGCTCACTTTATTGGTCAATTGCCAGCCAAAATGTGACCTTTGCTTTGAACCCAACCCCTCTGAAAGACACATAGTACCTTGCAAAAGTTTTCATTCCCCTTGGTGTTTTTCCTATTTTGTTGCATTACAACCTGTCATTTTAAATGTATTTTTAATTTGGATTTCTTGTATTGGACATGCACAAAATAGTCCAAATTGGTAAAATGCTAACAAATAAAAAACAGAAAAGTGGTGCGTGCATGTGTATTCACCCCCTTTGCTATGAAGCCCCTAAATAAGATCTGCTGCAAAATGACATCTTTGATTCCATGGAGATTGGCCGTCAAACATCGGTTTTAGAGTTGTTACTCTCTCATGGCTATCTGCCAGGGTTGTTCGGAGAAATAATGTGCTAAGTTAGCTATGAGGCTTTCTGAAAACTCACCATAGTTTAGTTATGGTCAGACCTTCAGGATATACACTCAGTGTACCAAACATTAGGAACATCTTCCTAATATTGAGTTGCGCCCCCTTTGGCATTCCGAACAGCCTCAATTCTTCGGGGCATGAACTACAACGTGTCAAGTGTTCCACAGGGATGCTCGCCCATGTTGACTCATACTTCCCACAGTTGTCAAGTTGGCTGGATGTCCTTTGGGTGGTGGACCATTCTTTGATACACACGGGAAAATGTTGAGCGTGAAAAACCCTGCAGCGTTGCAGTTCTTGACACACTCAAACCATGTGCCTGGCACCTACTACTATACCCCGTTCAAAGGAACTTAAATATTTTCTTTCCCATTCACCTTCTGAATGGCACACACACAATCTGTCAAGGATGAAAAATAATTTTAACCTTTCTCCTCCCCTTCATCTACACTGATTTAACAGGTGACATCAATAAGGGATCATAGCTTTCACCTTGAGTCAACTGACCAGTCTGTCATGGAATGAGCTGTTCTTAATGTTTTGTATACTCTGTGTGCTTTTTCTCAACTATTCACTATCACTTTAATTCAATAGAAGAGCTCTCTTGCAGCACACTCACTGTTATTGTTCTATGCTCTTAACATCAGATTGACTAAGTAGGATGAATGATGGCACTTAAAGGTAACTTGGACTTTGAACCTGTTCTTTTGTAGAAGACTCCACCATAGCATGTGCTGTTTTAAAGATGTAGACTATTGATTGATGAAGAGTCAATGTATCAACACCCTCTGTCTCTAACTTTATTGGCAACAACAAGTTGTCTGTTATTTTAACTTGATCTTCTATCTTACCCCCCCCCGCCCCCCCCCCCGTCTCTCAGTATATTTGACGCAGTATACTCACTCATCAAGAACAAGATCCACCGGCTGCCCGTCATCGACCCAGTCAGCGGAAACGCACTTTATATCCTCACACACAAGAGAATCCTCAAGTTCCTCCAGCTCTTTGTAAGTAGGCCTAGCACTGGATTGATGAAGCATGGGCTCTCTTATGTAAGCAAACAGTAGATTGATGAAGCATGGGCTCTCTTATGTAAGCAAACAGTGGATTGATGAAGCATGGGCTCTCTTATATAAGCAAACAGTGGATTGATGAAGCATGGGCTCTCTTATATAAGAAAACAGTGGATTGATGAAGCATGGGCTCTCTTATGTAAGCAAACAGTGGATTGATGAAGCATGGGCTCTCTTATGTAAGCAAACAGTGGATTGATGAAGCATGGGCTCTCTTATGTAAGCAAACAGTGGATTGGAATGTAAGAGCATGCTGCCCCCTGTTGGATCTCCATGGAATTAAAGATGACATTTTAGTCATTTAGCATACATTCTTATCCGGAGAGACTTACATGATCAATTAGGGTTGAGTGCCTTGCTCAAGGGCACATCGACAGATGTTACACCTAGACTGCTCTGGGATTCAAAACAGTGACCTTTCGATTGATGGCCCAATGCTCGCAACCGCTAGGCTACCTGCCGCCCCATCTGACGAAAGGGAAACAGAAAAGCAGGGTGATGAAAGGATGGCAACAGAGCCTAGAGAGCTGTCCTGATTCAGTAGAGGATTAGTTTAATCTATCTGATCGTCTGGGATGACGACCTCACCAGTCTAGAGGAGAGAATATGGTGACTATACATTGTAGTTCACCCGTTTCAAATCCATTCATTCAGGAGATGAATTTGGGAGTTGGAGTCCAATGAGGATTCCTTGAATTCCTGTGAACTATATTCCATTGTTAGATTTCCTGAATTGACCATGTTAACAGGTAGGTACTGTCGCATTCTGCCGGCTAGAGAAGCAGTATTGTCTAAATATAAGGTGTCTTACGTGTTGAAGTGAGAGTGAAATGTAAACCACCTCTCCATAATGAAATGGACAGCAGGAAAGAAGTTTGGAAACATGAACCCACTTGACCAAAGGACATCCGTCTGTCCTGGGCTAGACGAAATGATAGACCATAGGTGACTGCACACACGGACAGAGAATATGAGACAGATTGGAAAAAAGACACTTTCATTAGTTATATGAGAAGGACAGACAGACCGACATGGACAATATCAAATGGGACATGTACACTGCTAGAAAGTCAGCTGACACTACATTGGACGGTCAAATGGAGATGAAACCAGTTTAGTTGATACTCAAATGTCCTCATTAGGGCTCGCAACAAACTTTTGCAACATTTCTAAACAGAAAACAAAATTGAGTGTTTCTCATTGGCTATGTCCAGGTACTTCTACCTGGTTTCAGTCTGTTTTCTAACGCCCCCCCAATCTCTCTTCTGAATATATGTCTGTTTTATTTCTTTACTTACCTACACACACACACACCTTTTTTTCACACTTGGTTTGAGCCTGTAAGTAAACGTCACTGTAAGGTTTACACCTGTTGTATTTGTCGCACGTGACAAATAAACTTTGATTTGATATCCCAGGTGTGTGAGATGCCAAAGCCTGCCTTTATGAAGCAGACCCTGGAGGAGCTGACCATCGGCACCTACCACAACATCGCCTTCATCCACCCCGACACACCCATCATCAAGGCCCTGAACATCTTCGTGGTCCGGAGGGTGTCCGCCCTGCCAGTGGTGGACGAGTCAGGTATGTGTGTGTGTGTGTCAGACTATATGTCTTTGCCAGTGGTGGACGAGTCAGGTGTGTGTGTGTGTCAGACTATATGTCTTTGCCAGTGGTGGACGAGTCAGGTGTGTGTGTGTGTCAGACTATATGTCTCTGCCAGTGGTGGACGAGTCAGGTATGTGTGTGTGTCAGACTGTATGTCTCTGCCAGTGGTGGATGAGTCAGGTATGTGTGTGTGTCAGACTGTATGTCTATGCCAGTGGTGGATGAGTCGGGTATGTGTGTGTCAGACTATATGTCTCTGCCAGTGGTGGATGAGTCAGGTATGTGTGTGTGTCAGACTATATGTCTCTGCCAGTGGTGGATGAGTCAGGTATGTGTGTGTGTCAGACTGTATGTCTATGCCAGTGGTGGACGAGTCAGGTGTGTGTGTGTCAGACTATATGTCTTTGCCAATGTATTATTTTTGTGAAGTTGGATTCTGAATTTCTTTGGTTTTGCTCTGTTCAGGGAAAGTCGTGGATATTTATTCCAAGTTTGATGTCATTGTAAGTAATCCCTTTAGTTAACACTTCATGGAGCACCCTTTTAGGAATATTACTAACTTGTTGTTAATGAATATTCCTCATAAGTGTACGGTGAAACATTCCAAGATGGACCAACTAGTTGTTAGTCTTTGCTGTGTGTAGAACCTTGCTGCTGAGAAGACCTACAACAACCTGGACATCACGGTGACCCAGGCTCTGAGGCATCGCTCGCAGTACTTTGAGGGCGTGATGAAGTGCAACCGGCTCGAGACACTGGAGACCATCGTGGACAGGATAGTCAAAGCAGAGGTGAGATTGAGACACACACCTGACCTGAACCCTCTCCTGTCAGTCTGACATGATGGCTAATAACATCTTTCTTTTTTTTTTCTCTCCCATTTCCATTAAATCCTCTTCTTCTTCCCCACTCCTCTTCCCTCTTTCTCCCCTCTCTCGTCTCCAGGTCCACAGGCTGGTGGTGGTGGGCGACAACGCCCACATCGTGGGCATCGTTTCCCTGTCGGACATCCTGCAGGCCCTGGTGCTCACCCCTGCAGGTATAAACGCCCAGCGTTCCTCCTAACCCCCCCCCCCCCCCCACTCCACCCTGTCCTGTTCTGTCTCCACCCCCCACTGTAGGCCACTGTAGACCGGTATGGCTTGGGCTAGTCTGGGTCAGCAAGCGTGTGTATTTAGTATCGTTTGTGGCTAAGGCTGTGTCTGTTTCTGTTGTATTCAAGTACATGTTCTAGCAAGAGTGACAATGTTCCTTCAGTGTGTGTGTGTGTGTGCCACGTCATGAAGGCTAATAATGATGAATGAGGAGCAGGCCCCTCTATTTATCCTGACACTACATGTGTTCATGCCCCACCCTCTCCTCTCTATCTCCTCCCTGATGGATTGCTTCTCTACTACTTCCCCTCAACTCTCCTCTTTCCTCTTTCCCTCCTCCCCATTCCCCGTTTCCTCCTCCCCATTCCCCGTTCCCTCCTCCCCATTCCCCGTTCCCTCCTCCCCATTCCCCGTTCCCTCCTCCCCATTCCCGTTCCCTCCTCCCCATTCCCCGTTCCTCCTCCCCATTCCCCGTTTCCTCCTCCCCATTCCCCGTTCCCTCCTCCCCATTCCCCGTTCCCTCCTCCCCATTCCCCGTTCCCTCTCTTTCTCTCCTCCATCCATCAGACAGGCTCTCTCATTTCTACATGTCAACAACTCCCCCCTGTGATAACCATCCAGCATTGGTTTAAATAGTAATTTTCTTTAAAATAATCAGCTTTGCTTGATTGAGCTTGCCTGGCGCTTGAGGAAGTGTGGTGAATGTTAACAGTCTTAAAACAGAAATGCAAAAACCTTACATTTCTGAGGATAAGACTTTTTTTTAAATATAAGAACTCACACAGAGATTGCACCAACAAACCACTAGGTGGCCTCTACTGAGCAGCAGCAATAATTGAATCACAAATATTTTTTCTTGATTAGAGACACGATGCGAGATCAGCCATTTATGGACAAATAGATTTCGCCTCATGCTTAATTTAGGTTATCTTATCTAATCAGGAAACCCAAGACTTAAGTTCGAATGGGTATGCAGCTAATTACACTTAATGAGAACAACAAAAATAGATTTCCACTTCTCTGAATGCAGCTGCATGAGCATGGACAAGAGCCTCTGAGACGCTTCCATACCAACCAAACTCTAATACTCTAATAAACTCTAATAAACTCTAAACTCTCTTCTCGCTCTTTCTCTCTCTAGGCATCGGCAGGAAGAGCAGCCAAGCACAATCAAAAGCAGAGGCACCACCAGAAACATTGGTAGAGGCAGAGGCACCACCAGAAACATTGGTAGAGGCACCACCAGAAACATTGGTAGAGGCACCACCAGAAACATTGGTAGAGGCACCACCAGAAACATTGGTAGAGGCACCACCAGAAACATTGGTAGAGGCAGAGGTAGCAGGGGCTGGAAACTGAAGCTGAGACCGAGAATGAGGTAGTGGGGGTTAAGTCTGAAGTTGAGACTGAGATGGAGAACGCTGAAGCCGTGGCAAAGACTGAGGCAGTGGTGAAGGTAGAGACTGAAGCTGGACCAAAAGATGCTGAGGGAAAGGCGGCGTATGTGCTGTGTGTGACTGATCTGCCGTGACACGGGACATTCCTGTGAGAGGAAGTTGACTCGGAAGACTGATGGAAGTTGAACCCCCAGACTGATGCATTGTCTGGGCTGAGAAAAGGGTTGGATCTGACTGGTGGGATGGGTGGTACAGTCAAAGTGACCCTCTGGGTAACCAGGGCCCTGATGGGTAATTTGCTGTGATAGGGGAGACGTGGTCACATGGGTGACTGACTCGGGCTGACCATCCTGGAATTATTTTACTAGAGGGTTTGGCGGTGGTGCCTCCTCTTCTCCCCCCTCAAGATTGTGCATCATCACTCCCCTCTACTTTTACCCCCTGGATGTTCCATAAATAACCCCTACCCCCTAGGCCCTCATTTACACTTGACATGAGTGGAAAGGTATTAGCAACATGGCTAGTATTCCAGCTAGCCTATCAGAAGCCCTCAAGGTGGTTTGAGTTATTATAAGCTTGTTTTTAGTTGCTGGTTATTTTCCATTTGAATCATAATCTTGTCTGCTCTCCTTCAGGGAAAGAGTATTGAGTTGTTTTTTTCTTTATTTGCACAAGGTTTTGTGAATGGAAACAAGGGATGTCGGTGGCTCTCTGAAAACTACACCCATTCCCCCTGCTACTTATGATGTCCCTGTGACAGTGGGCGGAGCTTGCTGTCCTGTCTTTAACGTCTTTGGTGCCTTTCGAGAGATTTTTTTTTAAAAGTATTTTTGAAAGAGAGCGAAAGAGGTGATGGTATGACGACTTTGTTGCTCAATGCAATTCAAGAAGCAGCAGCTGCCTATATACAATATATCCAATATGTATTTACATTTCTCCAGTTACTTAGAGGCATGCAAGATACATCTTGTACTCTGTATCGATCATACTGGAAATATAGAGAAACCTTTGCTACTGAGGAAACTTTAAGTGCCAGAGAAAGGACAGTTATATATTTTTTCTCTTTAGTCAATATTGTAAGATCATGCTCTTTTTGTAATATTTACTGATCATTTTCTTGTCATTCAAATTTTGAAGTTATATTGTTGATAGACTCAGATGAGTGGTTTATCTATTGAAAATGAACAGATGTGTCATGACATAATACATGTTTCTGTTATTTAAAGTTTTCTTTTGCTGTTTAAAAAAAAAGTAATAAAACATACTACTGAAATCTTTTTGTCTTGTGTGTATGATTGTGGTATTTAATTGAAGTATTATGACACCACCTAGTGGCACAATTGTGCAAATGACACATTGAACTCGGCTACACATTTAGCAATTTACAGGAGCAATTCGGTTTAAGTGCCTTGCTCAAGGGCACATCAACAGATTGTTTTACCTGTTCGGCTCAGGGATTTGAACCAGAAACCTTTTGGTTACTGGCCCAATACTCTTAACCGCTATGCTACCTGCCGCAAACCAAGAGAAGATCCAGATCATCAGAGCCCAGTTGCTATAAAAAGAATTCTGGATTCTGTAATCCTCTTTTGCAATCCAGGATCAGATCCATTTAGCTGTTTATATTTCATCTTTATTTTCAACAAAAAAATCTGGAATATTTTATCTAGATACCACAGTATCAAAATCAAAGAATGTGTATTTTCAGTGTTTTAAACAGGTCTACACCTTGTCAGTATGCTAGTACTGCTACACTGCGGGAAAAAGGCTTTGTAAGAATTTCCCTCTCGGATTCTAAAAATATCAACATGTAGGCTCAGAATTCCAGAACAGTCCCTTTACAAGTCAGAAAGTTGAATGAACTTAATTTCAAATGACTTTACCTGTTGTCTGCTGATTTTGGCCCAATGTTGGAGGTAATCTGAGACAAAATATCCACAGGAAAGCATTCTCGACCTGACCTTCAGTCGAGGGTCTGTTTATATATATTTTTCGCACGCAAAAAACACTTCCAAAATATTGCAAAGCCGAACCACAGACAGAATATTGTCCCATGTGATCAGCTGGCATATTCCACAAACCCTTCACGCTGATTGCGAGAACTCGCCTCAGTCGACTATGTTGGGTTAAATTTGGCTATTTCCATATTGTGCATCAAGTTCAATGCCTCGGGAGATTGAAAATACAAGCGACCGAACCATCAATGCTGCAAAAATGCAAAAAAAAGAGTGTATATATAATTTTTACTTTCATCTTTTTTAAGCAGACTTCTTTCAGACTGAACATCCATGAGAGGTAACCAAAGTAAGTCTGTTAAGGCAAAAGGAAACCGATGTGTAAACTATATAAAGGTAAGAGCCTGCATATCACTTAAGTACACACATTTACAGTGGGGAGAACAAGTATTTGACACACTGCCGATTCTGCATGTTTCCTACTTACAAAGCATGTAGAGGTCTGTAATTATTATCATAGGTACACTTCAATTGTGAGAGATGGAATCTAAAACAAAAATGCAGAAAATCACGTATGATTTTTAAGTAATTAATTTGCATTTTATTGCATGACAAGTATTTGATCACCTACCAACCAGTAAGAATTCTGGCTCTCACAGGCCTGTTAGTTTTTCTTTAAGAAGCCCTCCTGTTCTCCACTCATTACCTGTATTAACTGCACCTGTTTGAACTTGTTACCTGTATAAAAGACACCTGTCCACACACTCAATCAAACAGACTCCAACCTCTCCACAATGGCCAAGACCAGAGAGCTGTGTAAGGACATCAGGGGTAAAATTGTAGACCTGTGCAAGGCTGGGATGGGCTACAGGACAATGGGTAAGCAGCTTGGTGAGAAGGCAACAACTGTTGGCGCAATTATTAAGAAATGGAAGAAGTTCAAGATGATGGTCAATCACCCTCGGTCTGGGGATCCATGCAAGATCTCACCTCGTGGGGCATCAATGATCATGAGGAAGGTGAGGGATCAGCCAAGAACTACACGGCAGGACCTGGTCAATGACCTGAAGAGAGCTGGGACCACAGTCTCAAAGAAAACCATTAGTAACACACTACGCCGTCATGGATTAAAATCCTGCAGCGCACGCAAGGTCCCCCTGCTCAAGCCAGCGCATGTCCAGGCCTGTCTGAAGTTTGCCAATGACCATCTGGATGATCCAGAGGAGGAATGGGAGAAGGTCATGTGGTCTGATGAGACAAAAATAGAGCTTTTTGGTCTAAATTCTACTTGCTGTGTTTGGAGGAAGAAGAAGGATGAGTACAACCCCAAGAACACCATCCCAACTGTGAAGTATGGAGGTGGAAACATTATTCTTTGGGGAAGCTTTTCTGCAAAGGGGACAGGATGACTGCACCGTATTGAGGGGAGGATGGATGGGGCCATGTATCGTGAGATCTTGGCGAACAACCTCCTTCCCTAAGTAAGAGCATTGAAGATGGGTCGTGGCTGGGTCTTCCAGCATGACCACGACCTGAAACACACAGCCAGGGCAACTAAGGAGTGGCTCCGTAAGAAGCATCTCAAGGTCCTGGAGTGGCCTAGCCAGTCTCCAGACCTGAACCCAATAGAAAATCTTTGGAGGGAGCTGAAAGTCCATATTGCCCAGCGACAGCCCCGAAACCTGAAGGATCTGGAGAAGGTCTGTATGGAGGCGTGGGCCAAAATCCCTGCTGCAGTGTGTGCAAACCTGGTCAAGAACTACAGGAAACGTGTGATCTCTGTAATTGCAAACAAATGTTTCTGTACCAAATATTAAGTTCTGCTTTTCTGATGTATCAAATACTTATGTCATGCAATAAAATACAAATGAATTACTTAAAAATCATAAAATGTGATTTTGTGGATTTTTGTTTTAGATTCCGTCTCTCACAGTTGAAGTGTATCTATGATAAAAATTACAGACCTACATGCATTGTAAGTAGGAAACACTGCCGAGTTTGCAGGTTATCAAATACTTGTTTTCCTCACTGTATTTGACACAATATAACAACTGAGCCCATCTATAGCCTACTGCTGTCATTTTAACATAATGAAGCTTTGGTTGTCAGATGTAAGAACGTTTTTTTAAACCTTGTCACTCACCTTAGGTATATTGACATTTCTTGTTTGTAGTGCCATTCACGATCCTAATTCCACCCCGAATCCACCATTCCAGTGGGATCAATACTATCCTAATCACCTTTGAAAAGGACCAATCTGAATCCCTATCTGGAGGATCAGAAACACATTTTTCAGTTTTGCAAAACCCAATTGTTACATTTAATCCTATCTGATTGCTGAAATCCGATATAACTTTTGAAAAACTGGGGGCAGGGAAATTGATGGGTTTTCAAATCTGCCTGACCATTCAAACATTTTTACCTGCCCTGACCGCAACAAGAAGGAAACTCAGACACATTTAAAAGAGCGGGAGAATAATACGAGCGGGAGAAAGGTCAGGCTATGCCTAGTTATGTAAATGAATAAGCTACTAGAATACAAGATGGGTTAATGCTATTAAGTGCCACTGAAAACAAAGTAAGCCAACTATTAGCTTACTGCTCCACTTTAAACACAGCCTAATTTCAATGTTAGTTGCAATAAAAATATCCGTGGTGATTGGAACGCATAATGGCCAAGCTGATTGGCAAAATGGTTCTTATCAATAACAGACAATTCAGTTATTGAATTCTGTATGTCAGTTCTGTATGGCAAATCAATGTAAGAAAGTTATTTTGAACAAATTCAAAATGAAAGCGTGAGATAAATGTGCAGGAAGTATCACTTCCGAAAGTGGTTTGTGAGCGCGCGCTGTCTTTCCGAGCACAGATGTGTGCGTATTAGCCTATGATATGTGCTAAAAAGTACACTAGATATACTAGGCAGTACACAGCCTATTGATATGAGCTATTCGAATGTGATTCTGATCAACCTCACGTAGACACAATCCTGGTATGGTCCAAGTGACTGTCACACGGCAGGCGCTTCACGCTTGGAATAAAGTAGGTATAACTTCAGTTGGAGCGCTTCCTGAAAGCATCTCATTGGTTGTTTCTACTGATAGTGAGGGACACCTGACTAAAAACTCTACATAGACATTATAAATTGTCCATACACTCCCATAGAGATAGCACGTAGGCACATCGGACAGACAGAGAGAGCTGAATAAAATCCCTATTTAAAGGTAATTCTTTTAGAAATGATGATTATTATAAAGCCTTCTATTGTTATTCATGCCACAGGAACTGTATGGACACTCATGTTTACGCAACAAGTGTGCAACATTCAGATATATCTATACCTATAGACCACCTGTAATACTTGGATAATATTTTGTTCTTTGTCTTAAAACCCAAATAGTTGTATTTATTGGCTACCTTGATTAATTAATTAATTAAATGTAGCCTACGAATTGTTTTGTCGCTATGAATAGATTTCAATCAATTACAAGTGCAAGCTTGTGAAGTCGTTTTTGAATGCATAGGCTATTTTATTGTCAGCAAAATTATTCTAACATAGGAGATTGTTGGCTCTTTTTGTTATATATGATTTATCGTAGGCTATTGGGCAAATGTCTGGCATTATAAGACGTGCAAATGCACAATAAAATGCCTTTTGGTTTGCAGAATTGACAATAAAACATCATACAGTATCTCATGCATGCGCCCCCTTGTTGTAAATGTAGCAACTCCTTAGCACCCAAAGCACTACGTGACAGTCGGTGCGCACACATTCACACTCGAGTTAGCAGCATTCTTTAGTTTTCCCGACACCTGCTCAATACGAGGCACAGTCTGCTGTCGTTTACTGCTTATAGTGTATTGATTTACTCAACAGACCCAAAAACTGTATATGCGCTCAATTGGTGTTGCATAGGAAACAATCATTTTGGAAATCCATCCATAATGTGATTTTGACAACGTCCAAATCAACTTCAAAATTATATTTGAATATTTTACCATTTCACCCCAAATTAATACCGTACGTGGAAACTGAGTTTATGTATTTTATGCAACTGTTAAGAGTAAAATGTCCTACCATAACTGCAACTGCTTTGTATAAAGTGACCTTACCATAGCTTTGTATCTGTCCAGATGTTGACCTCTCGAGCACTCGTGCGCGGGCTGAAGAGCGGGTTTTGGAGACCACTTTCATCTACCAGCAGCGTGCAGGCTGCTCATGGAAAAGGTAAACTCTTCCTATAAATCTCATGTCCCACAGTTTAGGCTACATTAGAGAGTGGTAATCTCCCGAGGTCTGATTTGATAGGTTACCCCTAAGCAAATACCTTTGTAAATACGCGCGCTCATACTTTTATACGCGCTTGCCTAAACCGCTACACAATGCACATTGGCCACATATTAAAACAGTGTTTAGTTTTCATGATATAAGCAGGGTGGAAATTGGTAAGTATAAGGGTGTCCTCGCAAATTGAGTTTAGGACAAGACTGGCATAGGATAATGATTAAACTGTCAATCCGCGCAAATTGTGCTTCAGACAAGACTGGCATAGTATAATGATTAAGCTGTCAAGTGCCACTTGCTTTGGAGCCACTCAGACAGTTAAGGCACACACTATGGATATCACATTCCACAAGGTCTGGTCTTTGCGCCAACCATGTCACAAGGTCATTGGGAGTGCTGTATGGCGCTGGACTACGCACTATTCTGCCAGTAGAGGGAGTGATAACATCATTGACTGTCCTGTGTGAGTTAACGTAGGCTAAATTTGATTGAATCTTTGAAATACATTATATCACAAACATTACAAATAAAGACAGTTTCCAATCAGTTTACCAAACATCATTGATGTCACTGTCTGTCTCTGTTTTTGTGTCCGAATATATAGATATGAGCCCTGATGTGCTTGACCCCTCAGTGCCACAGTACAACAACCGCCTAGACACTCCTCTCTCGGACGTTCCATTCGTTAGGAACCTCAACTCAGAGCAGAGGCAGCTCAAGGAGAAGGAGAAGGAACCCTGGACCAAGCTCACCAAGGAGGAGAAAATTGCATGTAAATCCTAGTGATCAAATCACATTCAAAACTGGATTATGTTCATCAGGGCACACAACAGAAACTGCTTTAAATGGTTTTTTAATGGAAAATGACAATTGCAGTTTCTTGTTGGGCAAGTCCATGTAGTTACCCCCTGTTTCAGTTAGTTTGCTTCCGTTTGGTGCCTAATGAAAATGACCTCGGTGGGTCAACAAATATCCATTCATATGAAAACAAAGACGAAGGAATTGAACTATTTCTAAATGTTTGACAGTGTCAAATACAAATTACAATCACATTTCCTCATGCAATACAATGATGGACTTTGGCCCCAGGTGTTTGGTACATGATAAGAAAGCTCTCCCTTTATGTTGGAAAGGGCTGTATACAGTTCTTTTGAATCCCTCACTGGGTAATAGTGCATCTTTAGTTCAGAGACACACCTACAGTATGGTGCACTGGGCTACACTGGATTTATAGCAGGTGAATGGGTAGGAATAATCTTTTGAAAAACATATTCTGTAAGTGCTTCAAAGGTAGAATAGATTCAGCCGCCAATAGATTCAGCTGTCAATAGATTCATCTCTCAATAGATTCAGCCGTCAATAGATTCAGCCGTCAATAGATTCATCTCAATAGATTCAGCTCTCAATAGATTCAGCTCTCAATAGATTCATCTCTCAATAGATTCAGCTGTCAATAGATTCAGCCGTCAATAGATTCAGCCGTCAATAGATTCAGCCGTCAATAGATTCAGCCGTCAATAGATTCATCTCAATAGATTCAGCCGTCAATAGATTCAGCCGTCAATAGATTCATCTCAATAGATTCAGCTCTCAATAGATTTAGCTCTCAATAGATTTAGCTCTCAATAGATTCAACTCTCAATAGATTCAGCTCTCAATAGATCCAGCTCTCAATAGATTCAGCTGTCAAGTGATACAGCTCTCAATAGATTCAGTGTGAGCGTTTAACGTTGGAATCTTCTAATGCAGTATAAACGTGGTGCCATTTTCCTATCTTGTTTTATGACCACATTAGTTTGATTAGATTTGGAATTGTATTTTTTTCGTAGGATTAGGACGTTATGTGTGAAGGTGTAATACTGACCACCAACATTCATAAATAGGTGAAAGATCACTGTTACTGTTGAATCTGCATGAACATCACTTGAATATTGACAATGTGTAGTTCAAACACAAGGTGGCAATATAAACTCACTTTATGCAAGAGTTGTTTCTCATGGTGCATTGTTCTGAACAGATTCTAGGCTGCCCATATGAGATGGCAACTCAGAGATATTATTTACCAGTTTGATAATAAGCTACAATAATATTGCATATAATATTGTAATCAAAGGAGATGTTGTCTTCTCACAATGAAGACAGTGACTCCTGAATTTTGATCAGAATTAAATATGAAATATGATTTGGATCAAGCAATTATGCAAAGAAATACTTTGAATTACATAATGTATCAAACCCTCTTCATTTTCTATCAGATAGTTACAAAAAAATATTTCAACATTGATATGCAATCCTGATGAACTTTCTCTCTTTCTCTGTCTCTCTCGTTCTCTCTTCATGTCCCTCCATCCCTCCTGTTGTCTGACAGTGTACCGTCTGGCCCATGAGCTGACCTACCCTGAGATGAGGAGAGGCTCCAGTGAGTGGAAGACGGTACTGGGAGGGGTCTTCATCTTCCTGGGCTTCTCTGGCATGCTGGTCTGGTGGCAGAGGATCTTTGGTGGGTCTCCCTGTCACTTTGTCATTATTTCAGTTGTTGTTATATAGTGGGTAAAGAGTGGATCGGGAGAGCTGAACCTAGGCCAGTTAAAAGCCCATTGTAGTTGTTTTTTATATTTTTTATATCAAAGTCAAATCATTTATCAATATCAAATCATTCCTTTGTTACAATTAAGTACCTTACTGTAATAGATATAAAAAAACAAAAAAGCTGTACTGTTATAGATTTTAAAAAACAAAAAGCTGTACTGTAATAGATTTAAAAAACCAAAAAGCTGTATTGTAATAGATTTAAAAAACAAAAAATCTGTACTGTAATTGATTTCCATTACATTTACATTTTACATTTAAGTCATTTAGCAGATTAAAATGGTCAAAAGTAGCTTTTTAGCAAAAAAACTATTTCTCAAGCAAGAATTTAGCTCGGACTGTCTGGGAGTGGTCTAAGTGCGGAGAGGAAACCTGTTATTGGCAGAGAGGTTTGTAACGCTCTTTGTTGTTGGTCTATTAACCAATTTACCGCATGGTGATGTCACCATGGAAAGCCGACACTCCTGCCCATGCAATCCTGCTGATTAGAAGGTCTTGTGTAGATTGTATTTTCAACCAGTAACTATCAGGAAATATCACTGATTAAAAGTTTATCAGCTGTTGTACAATTAAGCAATAAGGCCTGAAGGGCTGTGGTATATGGCCAATATACCACGGCTAAGGGCTGTTCTTATGCACGATGCAACGTGGAGTGCTAGGACACAGCCATTAGCTCTGGTATATTGGCCATATACCACAAACATCTAAGGTGCCTTATTGCTATTATAAACTGGTTACCAACGTAATTAGAACAATAAAAAATAATGTTTTGTCATACCTGTGGTATACGGTGTGGTATACCACGGCTTTCAGCCAATCAGCATTCAGGGCTTGATCCACACATTTTATAATATGATATGAAACACAGGGCACAGAATTGTGACTGCACTGGGCCTTTAAAGGTAGACTCACTTGAGTGTCCCTGTAATACACACTCGATGCTATATTGTTGGATTTCTAGACCAGTCTTATTTTATTCATGTATTATAAATTGTCTTTCTGCTTTCATTATGATGACATAACATGATAAGCATGAGTAATAATAACTGATATCAGATTATGCCAACTGACTTTACTTAGACCTGGTTTAATGGTCAGCTAGCTAAAGAGTAAGGCCTGGTTAGATTGCATACGGCTGATATCTGTCATTTTATACATTCGCTCTTAATGACTTCTTCTGACATCTCACAGTAATACTGTGGAAATAATGCAGAGGAAATGGAATGGGTTTAAGCTAAGTGTTACTAGACGTTACTTCACTAGACAGTTTGGTGCAGTGTTGGGTTGTTACAGAGAATGGTCTCGGTACAAGTGAATCTGATTTAATTATCATAACATTAGCATTGTATCACAAAATATATATATATATATTTTTATTATAGACCGATAGGCCATGTGCTAAAGAAAAAAATAACATATATTATGGCTTGGCTGAAATCCAAAATGTTATACTTTATATCAGGGATTATTAAATAAGTGTATATTCAGTCAACCAGGAAGAAAATGGTCAACTCTGGTATTCTATTAGCCTACTGTAGTGCAGATCTCAGATTCACAGTGTCAGACTTGCAGTAGACACAGCCTCTTCACCTGCAGCACCCGCTCCCTGTTTAACAGAGTTCACTCAATCTCTCCACAAGCTAGAATAATTGGATCATGCTGAGAGAGAGAGAGAGAGAGAGAGAGAGAGAGAGAGAGAGAGAGAGAGAGAGAGAGAGAGAGAGAGAGAGAGAGAGAGAGAGAGAATACACAACACACTCTGGTGTTTGAGCCAGGGCTTCAGTTGAGGAATTCCCCTAGACACACCCTGTTAACAATGATGGTGATGAGCACCTGGTCTAGTTTCAAGGTTGTGCGTGTGTCTATCTGTTGGCACAAATTCCCTCTCTCTCTCCATCTCCTCCTTGAGAAACCTCATAGCGTTCTGGGAGGAAGTAAAATGCTATATCAGGAGAAAGCCAGCCTGGAAATGAATAGGACCACAACACAGAGAAAGAGGCAGAGAACAGAGAGAGAGAGACACACGGGACAAGAGTGAGGAACAAAGGTAGGGAGAGGGAAAGAGATGGAGTTAGAAGCAAAGCAAGGGATAGAAAGGGCAAGTGAAATAAGGAGAAAGGAAAGAAAAGGGAGAGTGCAAAAGAAAAATAGGTTGACGTGAAGTGTGTCAATGAGCAAATGAGATAAAGGGAATTGAAAGGAAAGAGGAATTAAGAGACTGATACACGGATAGAGAGAGAGACAAAAAGAGGGAGACCCACAGACAGACGGGAAGCCAATTCAGTTAAGGATGGGGTATTTCCCTTAGTTTGGAGTTCAGGTTGGGACTTGAAAAGCAGGGTGCATGCAACGCTGAGGGGGCTCCCTCCACCTAATTAGAGAAAAAAATAGTTGCTTCCTGGATAGACTTTACCACTCGCTACTCTTCTAAGAGAGCGGATAAAGATCAAGGGTGATTTTCCCAATCTCTCTCTTCCCCTCAGGGGACAGGTTCACTCCCGCCCGCCTCCGGAATATTCCGACACACAAGTGGCTTTCACCGTTCCCACAGAATTCCCATTTTGGGAATGCTCCCTTAAAGAATGTTTGGTATTCCTTGTAGTTGATGGTTTTGTGTGCCTTTGAGTGCCTCAGCGCAATAGCATCACTTTGTCACAAAGGTTGGTTTTGATATTGGAGCGTTGTGATGTTAGAGTAGCTCTCTAGGCATTGGAATATTGAAGGTTGAAATTCTCCCATGGGTATAGGTGTTTTACTTCTCAGTTGGCACAGTACAGTAGTACCCTCCTCACTGTGTGGTGTATTTACAGCACAGTAAGCTGCTGAGGGGTGGACAGCTCCCCTTTGCCGGAACAGAGCAAATGGAATGGCATCAAACACCTGGAAACCAATGTGTTTGATGTATTTGATACCATTCCACTGAATCTTCTCCAGTCCTTACCACAAGCCCGTTCTGCCCAGTTAAGGTGCCACCAACCTCCTGTGATTTACAGTAGCATTGTTAACAGTTGATAGGGATCATCTGTTTCATAACATAATAATCTATTCATTTCACACTCAATTTCTCCACTACACCCGTCATCTATAGAAACTGTGATAAAAGGTTAATACTACTGTAGGTAGGCTAGGGCTAACTAACTGTTGGTTGATGCAATGGTAGGCTAGAGCTAGCTAACTGTTGCTTAATGCTACTTAGACTAGGGCTAGCGAATTGTTGGTTGATACAAGGTAGGCTAAGGCTTGCTTACTGTCGGTTGATGCTTGGCAGGCTAGGGCTAACTAACTCTTGGTTGATGCAATGGTAGGCTAGAGCTAGCTAACTGTTGCTTAATGCTACTTAGACTAGGGCTAGCGAATTGTTGGTTGATACAAGGTAGGCTAAGGCTTGCTTACTGTCGGTTGATGCTTGGCAGGCTAGGGCTAGCTAACTGTTGGTTGTTGCTAGGTAGATTAAGGCTAGCTAACTGTTGTTTAATGCTACGTAGGCTAGGGCTAGCTAACTGTTGGTTGATGCTACACTCTTAGAAAAAAGGGTCCCAAAAGGGTTCTTCAGCTGTCCCCATATGAGAAGCCTTTTTGGTTCTTAAAGGTTTCTACCTGGAACCAACAAGGGTTCTTCAAAGGGTTCTCCTATGTGGACAGCCAAAGAACCCTTTTCAGTTTTCTGAGTTTAGGCAGGCTAGCTTGCTAACCAACTGTTGGTTGTATGTTTTGCACTCTCTCTGGGCTCACTCTCAGACAATATGCTGCCCCTGGAATTCACTAACACTCATTTATTTATTGTGTAATCACTCTACTACTGAAGATAACGTGACAGAAGGGCATTTGGCACTTTTCTGTCTGCTGTACGCTCTGGTGCCATGATTAATTACTACCTTCCCTTTTTCCTCCAGTGTAGCGGCAGTAAGAAGACTAGATTGGGGGGGCTATCAAGGGGGATTTTGTACAATCAACTGTTTTACATTTGTTTATGCCATTATTTTAATGTGTGAAGTTAACTGTCTTGTGGCTGAGTGAGTGTCCGTTAGTTAGTAACTGAATGGAATGAACATTTGTTTGATGTAGAAATAACAATCCCCTTTAAGGCGAATGTGATCATTGAGTTGGTCAAATTGTCATGGTTCATGGTTGAACCACCTTGCACCTTCTGTAAAATAATTAAAGCAGAATGACTTCATAGCTTCATGCATGCAGACTCAAAACATAAGTGCTTTTAATATCGAACCTAAAATAATAGATTCTTTACTTCAGCTCGAGTGAAGCTGAGTTCACTTCTGCTTATGCACGGACTGGTGTACATGGCCTGACACTCAAGACGAACTACCTCAAGATGACTATATATCTGTGGAAAGTGATATGAATGGTTTCTCACGAAACTCAGGCCCTAATGCCCTTTTGGTCTCATGCAATGTCTCATCCAATGCACTGAGGAAGACAACACAAAACACCTGACTGTGGACAGGTTTTCCAGGATACAGTTTAATAATACTAGTCCTCGGCTAAAAAGTGGAGAACCTCCATTGATGCCAGTTGTTTTACCCTGGACTAGGCTTAATCTCTGTCCAGGAAACAGGCCCAAAGTGTTTGCCTCACGGAGACAATGTTTTTACAAGAAGAGTGTACTGGAAGATTCTTGAAACAATAAACAATTGATTCTTATAAATGATGTTTATCCATTCTGTGTCCTTGTATGATCCACAAAAACATCTTGCAACACAGTTTTGCCATTGTGTGGAGACAGTCACGTTTTATCTCTTGAGACTGACATTGTCTAATGCAACAGTCATGTCTTTCTCTCTCTCTCCCTTTTCCCTCTCCCTTTCTCTCTCTACATTTTTCACTCTCCCTTTCCCTATCTCTCTCTCCCTCTCTCACTTTCTCTCTTTCTCAGTGTTTGGCGAGGTTCCTCACACTCTGTCTGATGAATGGGTGGAGAAGCAGACCCAGAGAATGATTGACATGAGGATAAACCCCGTCGGTGGGTTCGCCTATCACTGGGACTACGTGAAGAAGCAGTGGAAATAGGAACTTGTGTGTATATGAGCCGTTTTTGTCACGTTAGTTCACTCTAAATACAAATGAACATGATTTTGCCAGTTCCCTTGGTTGTCGTTAAAAGGTTAGTGGGAAATCATGTTCATTTGTATTTCGAGTGAACTATCCTTTTAAGTGCCTCAGTAACATTGCTCTCACTTTCAGGGCTGAACATCTATTGTTATTTTAAGATGGATTAATTCTATAAACCAAATAAACATATACTGTGACCAATTTCCTTTAAAGGTCAGATTTTGTTCATCTTGCAAAATCTCTGTGGAACTGATGATAAGCTGCTGCAACATTTCTGAGTTTTTAAGCACGTTTCTGGAATTGCATTCCTTTTTGTCTCTGAAAAAGCTAAACTAAACATACTCGTGTTCGCCACATTCAGTTCCAACCCTGAAATTAAACACAGTCTTAAATTCTGTGATCGTCATCATTTTTGATGCCCGAAAAATTTGCAAAAAACAGGCCTCGATGCCAGCAATTATCTTGCTATCCACACAACTAACTACCCCGCAAGCGAAACTGCTAACTAAAAAAACACAACTTATTTTTTCCACATGATTTTAAATTCTCTTTCTTCTCCTCCTATGTAGCTCAAGTGTTACATACAGTTTCTTCTTAACAGTGATAACTCTGGATTCAAATTAAATGAATTCCCTAGTTCTTGGCAGGATGTAGCTCCCACACTAGAATTCTGAGGACGGGGTTAAATCCTGTGGGTGTGGGATGCGGAGACGGGTCAAAGCAGCCTTCATTTGGAGCCCGAAGCTGGTTATCCAGGGAGACATAGTAATTAAACTGTGCCTTGCCCTGGCACAGTTGGATGAATACAGATCATCATCTTAATCATAGGGCTGATCATAGTGTAATCAACGATGACTACCATCATCATCACCATCGTCCTCTGTAGCAGCTGCAACAGCAGTAGATAGGCAGGTAAAATAGATAGCAGAGGTTGCCATTTGGTACAGGCATAAACCTGGGTGCATTTTGATGCCAGCGACCTCCCGACGAGTCATTGTCACACTTCACAGCTTTGTTCCTTCCCTCAGGTGACTATTACTGTAATACTGCAATGGGGAAGCTATGATAAATACCACCCTGAAGTGTGTCTGTGTGCGCACAGAAGCTTTAGTACCCAGTACGCACGCACGCACGCACGCACGCACGCACGCACGCACACACACACACACACACACACACAGTTGTCTATCCAACAACCGATGCAAGTCAATGTACCGGATATTAGCATGTTTTTAAATTTCATGCCCAATTCGTCTCAAAGGCTGTGTTAAACCCAGGCAGGCCAATACTGCTATTTTTGCCCAATTACTGGAAAAAGATCTGACTCTGATCAAAAGACCAAGAACTGGGCAAAAGATCGGAATTGGTCTGTCTGTGTAAACAAAGCCAAAGTACTTTCAACCAAGTCAGTGAGATAGGCTACCAATTCCTTTCAAAGCATACATATCAAACAGATATTTTAGTCAGAAGAACACAACATATTGAAAAAATACCCATGAATGCTTGTGTCATGGCATACTCCGATCCCAAGCGTTGCTTTTTTCTTCAAAACCGTAAAAAAAAAAGAAATAAGCAGATAGTCATGCTTGAACTACTATCAAAGATATGACAAGTTTAAAAGAGTGAGAGATTAAAGTGTTATCGTCATTCATAATGAAAATAGCATGGCTATACAATGTGATACTACCATGGAGACTAGAGGCGTAGCCTAAATACAGAATTATCATTCAAATAACTTAATTGTAAACCTTTTTATGTGTGTATCTATTAAGATTTCACTGAGAAAGTTGGTTTGCTAAGAAGTCAACAACAGAAGGTCAAAAAAGATACAGAACTATCTTCTTTTCTTCTGTTTGTCCTACGTGTTTCAGTTTTAGTCAACAACAGATGCAAAACAGGTCCTTCGACTCCAAGAATACACAAAACAAGATAACATTTTCTCTTGTTTATTTCCATATCTGACTCTCTTTAATTTCATCTCACCTCAGTAATTCTCATGTGGCTTCTTCAACATAGACATAATACAATGTGGAACAATCAAATACTAGCAGCTCTGTGTACAGATTATCAAAACTACTCCTGCCTTGGCAGTGAAATATCAATTAAACACGTAAATATCAATTAAACACAAACCGTGGTTTGTAGACCTAGCCCTCACTCATGTTTTGGTACGATTGGTAGGCTGACTATCACCTCTTCATGTTTTTTGTTCAGATCAATATCCAGTAACTAATCAATCCCTATGTGCTGTTCAAATCTTATTTTGTTTCCTTCTGAAGAGAGGAAAAACTAAAAAAACGTTAGTTCAATAACATATTTGTGATCTTCAGTGCAGTTGGAGATCTTGATGGATCTCATCACACCACTCTGCATTGCAGACATTTTCCTGATGATACAAGACCATGAACTGCAGTATAGTATTGCTATCACTGATACTGCCATACTCGAGACGCATGTGCATCGTATTTAAGTCTGTCTTTATATATTTTGATATTTCCACATGGAAATCATGATTCATAAATTATTTTGTGTCTGTTATATTTTTGCTATTTTTACTCACTCCAATCTCAGCTTTAGGAAGACGTCTCATGGACCTCTGTGGTCTAATGAGTAAAAGCAAATGAAAATGTAGCTATGATCAGTGTTATAGGATTTCCCC
This sequence comes from Oncorhynchus nerka, assembly GCF_034236695.1. NCBI lineage: Eukaryota > Metazoa > Chordata > Actinopteri > Salmoniformes > Salmonidae > Oncorhynchus > Oncorhynchus nerka. Next base: position 15,764,258 of record NC_088417.1, on the reverse strand, counting down.
AGCTTTGCAATTTTATCACGTAGCCTACAGAGTAGCAAGGTAAACTGTGAAAACTGAGGATCGAAACAAAAAAAAGACAATGGAAGTTCAAATGAAAATGAACGACCTGATCTGTCGAGCCAGATAAGAGAGGGAGCAGTGGGAAAATGAACGACCTGATCTGTCGAGCCAGATAAGAGAGGGAGCAGTGGGAAAATGAACGACCTGATCTGTCGAGAAAGATAAGAGAGGGAGCAGTGGGAAAATGAATGACCTGATCTGTCGAGCCAGATAAGAGACGGAGCAGTGGGAAAATGAACGACCTGATCTGTCGAGCCAGATAAGAGAGGGAGCAGTGGGAAAATGAATGACCTGATCTGTTGAGCCAGATAAGAGAGGGAGCAGTGGGAAAATGAATGACCTGATCTGTCGAGCCAGATAAGAGAGGGAGCAGTGGGAAAATGAATGACCTGATCTGTCGAGCCAGATAAGAGAGGGAGCAGTGGGAAAACAAAAAGCTGCCAAACAAGACTTTTTTGGAGCGTCCTTTGTATGTTCAGCTTCAACAGTCTTATCACACAATCGTCAGAAACAGTCAAAAGATTTACCCTATGGTGTATCCTACAACCTGTAGTTAATATACTATATGCAAACTACACTGCATTATTTGTAATGACATTGCAACTGGACTTTCAGGGTTGCAGTCTAATTCATCTCAACTCAAGATACACAATACATTTCTATCTTAATCCTAGCCTTGTACCCTTCTGAACCGACCCCTGCTTTTCAGGACATAGCAATTCAGAAGGTCCAATGACAGCAGTTACAGTAGACATCGGAAGTAACCAACCAGAGGCCATGGAACACCAGCTCTGTCCAATAAGAGGCTTTAAAAATTAAATGTCTCCCTGATGGGAAGAGTGGTGCCTCAGTGTCTTTGCCTCCACTGATGGGAAATCAACCCTCCCATCATTGGGTTGTTATATGATACCAGGTGATCGATGCGTCTCTCTCTTGGGTGGAAGTGGCAGCAGACAGATTTGGTTAAAAAAAACATTTAAAAAACAAAAACATTATCACTGTAATGTGCCATTATCACTGTACCATATGTTTGTTTGTCTGGGCTTAGCTTTAGCCAATTAAGAATTACAAGCCAGGAAACGAGGGGGTGAGAGAGTGGGATAGAGATAGTGACAAAGAGATGGAGAGAGAATGAGCCGTGTGTGTGTGTGAGAGAGAGAATGAGTCGTGTGTGTGTATGAGAGAGAGAATGAGCATATGTGAGAGAGAGAGAGAGAATGAGTTGTGTGTGTGTGTGCGTGCGTGTGTGTGAGAGAGAATAAGCCGTGAGTGTGTGTCAGAGAGAGAGAATGAGCCGTGAGTGTGAGAGAGAGAGAAATAATGATTTGTGTGTATGTATGAGAGAGAATGAGAGAGAGAGAGAGAGAATGAGCCGTGTGTGTGTGAGAGAGAGAGAGAGAGAATGAGTCATATGTGCGTGTGTGTGTGTGAGAGAGAGAGAGAGAGAATGAGCCGTATGTGTGAGAGAATGAGTCGTGTATGCGTGTGTGTGTCTGTCTATCTGCGTGCGTGCGTGTGTGTGTGTGTGAGACAGAGAAAAAGTGAAGAAAAGGGGGCGATAAAAAGACAATAAGTTGAGAGAGAAGAGCAGATGCTGTAGCTAAGAGGGTGAGTGTAATAGCAGAATAGTAACAGCAGAAGCACTCCTGTGGAATGCACCAACATGTGACCTTGGTTGGGAGGTGGAGGGGATTCTGGACCATCACTAAACCAAAGCCCTATCAACCTTGATTTCCCATAGCAGCTTCAGTAGCTCCTCTGTTAACACACACACACACACACACACACACACACACACACACACACACACACACACACACACACACACACACACACACACACACACACACACAAAACAGCTGCTTGGGCTTGGGATTAACAGTCTTTTCTCTGTGGAGCATCCAATGGGAGAAAGGCCTTTCCCAGGTGGGTCAGCGAAAGTCATGATGCTCCACATGATCCTTATCTAGGTTCTCTCAACACCCTCTGCTCACACAAAACAGGATGCACGGCCCATTGAAGGGTTTGGGTCAAGGGGTAGGGACCGGCTAAATACATTCAGGCGTGCTTGAAAAGGGCCTCCTACCCTCAGAACATAAGTGAGAGAAACTCTGGAGAATATTCCTTCATTCCTTGTCAACATTAGTTCCACAAAGAGAGAAACAGGGAAGATGAATCAGCGCTTTAATAAGGAATTCATCTGTTGATTGAAGTTCCCTTGGGGGGTTTGTGTACAGTGAGCTTTCACCAACCAAACACAGAGAAAAACACCTAGGCTGTGTTTAATAGGCCGAAAAACAAAAAGGAGCATTTCTTATTGGTCAAGTTTGAATTGTAACTCCTGGTTTTGGGCCGTTCTCTTCCATTTCGGGCCCACTGAACACAACCCTGACTTTGTCCGAACCAATCATTCTGCCAAACGTGCTCCATGTCATCAAAAATCATCATGCATACATGGACACTGGCAAAAATGGCCACCTTCACCACACATGCTGGCGATGGAAGCTGGGTGTGTACTGTACATTTGGGATGTTTTTTGTTTGTTTTTGTTTTACCTTTCGTCAGTGTCAATGTTACAATGTTACAATGTACCACAGAATCATGCTGAAAACAGTTATCTAAAAAAAAACAGTTTGTTTTTCAGTTTATGGATAAACAATCACTTGTTGTGTTATGTTCATTAACCATATATCATACAAGTAATTTGGTTGTGAGAACGCACGCTTGAGAAGGTGTGAATATGTTCACCTCCAAAATGCAATATTCATTGTGTCTGTTGGTGTGTCTATGTATGAGTGTATAATTATCCAACAAGTATGTATGCAATCTTTCCACAGATATTCCTTGTTGTTAAGCTCCTACAGTAGTATAGAATATGCATGGGTGCATCTACCTGTGTGTGTGTGTGCATATACAAGGCTGTACTTTTCATTTCGCAGGAGGATGGGTCATAGAGTATGAAAGAACTGTTGGGGAGTAACAGAGTTGTGCAGTTTCATTTGAAGAGCCGGGAGCTCTGGGATAGAACCAGGCTACAGGCCCAGGCTGGGCAGTGCTTAGCTGTGAGGTGCTTTCAAAGATACATGAGGAAAAAATAAGGTGATGGGAACGAGAGACGAAATATTGTAGTCTGTGCACAGCAAAGTTATAGGCTGCCAGGTTTTGGAAAGAAAACTTGCTGTGGGCCTTTTGGGGGGGGCTACTGGGTAAGGAGCCTTCATCTGGTAGCAGGCGATTGACGAGGGGGGGGGGGTCTTCTGGGGCCTTTTGGATCACTTCTGGGTGAACAAGGCTCCGATGGTGACTCCGGCGGCTCCCAGGGCGGCCAGGCCAAACACTGTCTTTAAGTACGGCCAGGAGTGAGAGATCCTCTGCTGCTCATAGATCTCCACAAAGGCGTCCTGGGAGAGAGAGAGACGGGGAGAGAGACGGGGAGAGAGACGGGGAGAGAGAGAGAGGTTAGTATCACCATCATCAAAGCCCCCCTTTAACATTACATCTGTTCTTTTTTCTGCTTACTGAACATTCACCTGCTGTGTATGTGTCTTTGTTACATTATCAGTTTGTCCCATCAAGCCCCGAGTATACAAGACATTAGGAACGCCTTCCTAATATTGTGTTGCAACCCATTTTGCCCTCAGAATAGCCTCAATTTGTCTCCAATACTCCCCACAGTTGTGTCAAGTTGGCTGAATGTCCTTTGGGTTTGGGATCATTCTTGATACACACGGGAAACTGTTGAGCGTGAAAAACCCAGCAGCATTGCAGTTCTTGACACAAACCGGTGCGCCCGGCAACTCCTACCATGCCCCATTTAAATGCACTTAAATATTTTGTTTTGCCCATTCACCCTCTGAATGGCACACATACACAATCCATGTCTCAATTGTCTCAAGGCTTAAAAATCCTTCTTTAACCTGTCTCCTTCCCTTCATCTACACTGATTGAAGTGGATTTCACAAGTGACATCAATAAGGGATCATAGCTTTCACCTGATTCACCTGGTCAGTCTATGTCATGGAAATGTTTTGTCCACTCAGTGTATGTATAGGCACTAGGCATCAGGAAACCCAAACCCCCCCTGGGCCTTGGTCCAGCAAGGTCTCAATGACAATGGCTGCATGTGGCCCAGATCGCTGTGGCTCTACTCCTGAGCCTCCTCTGTCTGTGGTACACATAGGGACAAAAGACAGGAACAGACGACCATGTCTCACAGCCAACCTCTCAGTAAGAAAGAGACTCAGTTTAATGCCTCCCACACACACACACACACACACATACACACACACACACACACACATTTACGCTCCTTCTTTGCATACCAGGCATAGTAAGACCAAAACATCAAATTCCACAAGACTATGAACCACATGTAAATGTATCTCAGCATATCTTGGTTTACAACAGGTTCTTCCCCAAATGAGTCCACTGGACCGGTTACAAGGAAATGTTCAGGTTCTTCCCCTTGCTTGTTCAGTGTAGTGTAATTGTAATATGATAAGCAAGGGGACATGAATCTCTGTTCCTGGTAATACTTAGCTTTTTATAACTAGTTGGAAAAAATGTAATCTGATGCAATATAATCCCACTGCAGCTCCTCTAGATGGAATCTTTCCAAAGTTAGTTTAAGAGGATGTAATACTGCCTCAGGTGCTAGACTGCCTCCAGTGTTTGAGGTATTTTGGTCGACATCGAAAACTGTTTTATCACTGTAAACACTGTTACTGTGTGTGGTTGTGACCTGTGACCTGTGACCCCAGGCTGTGCAGTAAGAGCTGGGTATGTAATACTGTATTCACAAATGTGTGTTTCTTTTTTACAGCCAGAACTCTATGGCCAGAACCCTAGATCCTAGTGTGTGTGTGTGTGTGTGTGTGTGTGTGTGTGTGTGCGTGTGTGCGTGTGTGTGTGTGGTTGGTTGGTTGGTTGGTAGATTGTAAGGCATTTCACTGTACTTGTGCATGTGACATTCAAACTTGAAACTAGATTGAATACTAGTATGCCTTCGATTTCTTCCCCACCTCCCCATACGCAGAGGAGTAGTCTGCTTAATAAGTAAAGCCACATTGTTTTTATTGCAGCGTACTTGAACCATATTACACTTGGCACAGACTCTCATCTGCAGCTCAAACCCGTCATCTGAGTTCAGCGTTCCACAACGTGCTGCCTGGGAGGAGGGTAACAGACTGCAAAAAGGAAGCTTCCCCAACGTGCTGCATAGAAGAAGGTTAACCCACAACCGCCACACATCAAAACCAGTTAGAGCAGATGAGACGTGGAGGGAAGAGGAGAGACAGAGAGAAAAGAAGAGCTAGCTCAAGTCAGAGCGCTGATGCAATATTCAGTACCATTTATCCAGAGGTGTAGCTCACACAAGTCGTTCTTCATAGTCCAGAATCCTCCTCTAGTTAGAATGGATAGGCCAACGAAGTTGGATTTAAGTCTTGGAGTAATCACAATTTCCCATACACACATACCTTACCGCAGGGTAGCCTAGTGGTTAGAGCGTTGGACTAGTAACCGTAAGGTTGCAAGTTCAAACCCCCGAGCTGACAAGGTACAAATCTGTCGTTCTGCCCCTGAACAGGCAGTTAACCCACTGTTCCTAGGCCGTCATTGAAAATAAGAATTTGTTCTTAACTGACTTGCCTGGTTAAATAAAGGTAAAATAACATTTAAAAAATTCTACACTAAATGTCACTGAGGAAAAAGCATGTCATGGATCTTTTCTCTGACAGCCACGGGTCAATATCCTGTGTCTTGTATGATGAGCACTGCATCATATCATGTACTTAATCCCCTCTCTTCCAGAAATATCATGTTTATAGCCATCCTTCCCACTTCCAATATTCACCCACGTTGCTTACTGTAGTAAAGGTGATCAATTGAAAAGTGCATCATTCAAAAGTGTTCAATTACGAGAACAAATTCTCTACATTTCCACCACTCAGCAAAAAAAGAGATTGATGACATCATGGGAAATTCCTTGATTGCTCAGTCTGGTCATACAGAGGCATGAGAGCATCCCAATAGGAACTGCCTCTACTTGTCTCATTAGCTTATTCCTAAACGTGTCCTATCACGGCTAATTACATGTATCGATTCCAGCTGGGGGAACAGTTGTCCAGATGAGTTGATCATGCATATCCAGCGTTAACAACCCTGTGGATGTACTGTAAAGAGTAGATGTCACACTGGTTCCCTGTTTTCACAGTTGTTTCCACTGTCGTGCTTCCACAGTATGGGGATATACACTAGCACTGACAAGAGAGCTGTACAAAACATAGACATACGTCAGTCCAAAGATACCAACGCTGGTTTGATGTCATGGTTTATTCCATTCTCTCGACTCGTTTGTTCCCCCTCTGGCCAGATAGAGCAGACGTGCAGTGTGTATTTCATTATGACACACAAGCAAGGGCTATTAGGTGTTTACACCTGCAACAACAGCTGCTTTGTTGATCACCTGATACACACACACTCTGTCCCCTCTCTCTCCTCCTCTATCTCTCTTTCCCTTCAGGTTACTTTATGGTGCTGTCCTCTCCAATGGCTTCCATTCCTCCTCGTCTAATGTTTTGCTCTCACAAATACAAGAGCAGGTCCCCAAGGAATGCAATGACTTTAATTTGGAGTAAACCTTTCTTAGCAGCTACCCTGTTTGCTAGCCAGAGGGTCGGTGACAGACAGGGCCCCTTGGATTTCCAACATGTTGACAGGTTGGCTACCTCCATCCCTGTTTGCTTTACGTTTTTCCCCCCACCTCAGCAAACATTGTCACTCGGCAAGCTTCCGGCGTGTGTTTGAACAGACCGGCTCTGTTTGCCCAAGGCCAGTACTAATAGCCTCTGAACGCAGCTCTGACTTTTAGATGGAGCAGCTGAGCTAGCTAGCTGAGTCAAAGATGATCTGTTATATTGACAAGATGGACCAGTGACCGGTCTAAACAATGGAAATACATGTTCTCAAAGATGGAACGCGAGAGCAGGCGAGATCAGGTGGGACCATTCTAGCCAATGAAAGGGCAGATACGCGTGTGAACATTTTTGCAGAAATGCCACGTGTCCACTTATTATCAGTGCATTTGTAACAACCTAGCCATTACAAAACTTATATTCAATCAAATAAGCCTAATGTAGCAAATTAATAATTACATTTTATGTTGACCAAATTCGACATTCTCTCATTGACCTCCATACAAAAATTCCTCACTTCCTGGTCTTATTTTGTGGACAGATTTTTGGGCAGAGTAAACCCACTTGCTTCACCAGTGCTGTCATGGCCACCAGGATATACTAGCCTACTTGTTTGGGCTTACGTAATGTTAATGCAAAGAGCGAGGTGACTGAAAAAAGTGTCCACTATGTAAAGATGTCAGTAAATATTAGTAAAGGGTAAGTTGTGAATCTTCCGAATGTCACATCTGACTATTGCTATATAAACAGATGTCATTCTTTGTTATGCAGACTTTGCAGAAGCTTTATATGCATTCTAAGAAGTAGTGTTACTGACATCTCTTTACAAACAAAACGATGACATTTACTCAACCTGAAAATGGCGCCAACAGGGAGGGCTGCCTCGCTTCTTGCTCTTAGGAAACTTTGCATTATTTTGTTTTTTTTATGTATTATTTCTTATATTTTTAGCCCAGAACTCGGGAAGAATGATTGGATATCAGAGAGGCAGGAACTCACCAGCACTACCAGCATCACGACCAGGAATAAAACTTTCCCCAAACAAATTATTTTTTCGCACCCCCCAGGGCAATTGAACTGATTCCAGAAGCTGACCCAAAACAATGGCGGTGAAGGAGAGGTACTCGGAGTGGTCTTCTAGTCCGATTTAGGAGACGCACACAGCACCCACCGCTTCCGAGTATATTACTCGCTAATGTTCAGTCTCTGGATAATAAAGTTGATGTGGGATATGTTCCGGGTAGCTTCTGAGAATAACATTGACGAATACACTGCAACTCCTCCCTGTAGGCCGTCTCGTCGTTGTTGGTAAACAAGCCTACCACTGTAGTGTCATCTGCAAACTTGATGATTGAGTTGGAGGTGTGCATGGCCACAAAGTCATGGGTGAACAGGAAGTACAGGCTCAGAACGCACCCTTGTGGGACCCCAGTGTTGAGGATCAGCGGGGTGTAGATGTTGTTATCTACCCGAGCCACTGCCTGTTATCATCCAGAAGGCGAGGTCAGTACAAGAGCATCAAAGCTGGGACCGAGAGACTGAAAAACAGCTTTTATCTCAAGGCCATCAGACTGTTAAATAGCCATCACAAGCACATAGAGGCTGCTGCCTAGACATGAAATCACTGGCCACTTTAATAAATGGAACACTAGTCACTTTAATAATGTCTACATATCTTGCATTACCCATCTCATATGTATAAACTGTTTCCTATACTATTCTACTGTATCTTATTCTATGCTGCTCTGACATTGCTCGTCCATATATATTTATATTCTTAATTCCATTCAGTTACTAGATTTGTGTTTATTGGGTATATGTTGAGTAATTGTTAGATATTACTTGTTAGATATTACTGCACTGTACTTGTTAGATATTACTGCACTGTCAGAGCTAGAAGCACAAGCATTTCGCTACACCCGCAATAACATCTGCCAAACACCTGTATGTGACCAATAATTATTTTGATTTGACCCATCAGTGTACCTATTCTTCAACAACCTGATTAGCGCAATGATAACTGACTTCCTTGGAATATCAATAGCAATACTACCTAAAAACAGCCAACCAAGCCCTTTCCCAGAGTTTTCCCTAATGGATTGGATCAGAGACCAGGTAATGTAACAAAGCCAGCCAAATGTGACAGGCTCTCACTGTACCCACACATGGGTTATTAGGGTTTGAGGTCGTTTAATCCAGAGGGATAAGCCAAATGGATGGGATTTAGACGGATTTGCATGAGATGCTGATTAGGGCATCCGACTGGGTAATGGAGGAATGCTTTATCTGGGGAGTTTCCTCTGCCGGTTCACTGGGGGTTCAGCATGATGGGATGGCTCACTGTGGAGAGACGATCAAACTCATAAGTGCTCTCTTTCTCTTTCCTCTCTCTCATTTCCTTATTCCCGGGTCTCTTTTCTCTCTCATTTCCTTATCCCTGGGTCTCTTTCCTCTCTCTCATTTCCTCATCCCTGGGTCTCTATCCTCTCTCTCATTTCCTTATTCCCGTGTCTCTTTTCTCTCTCATTTCCTTATCCCTGGGTCTCTTTCCTCTCTCTCATTTCCTTATTCCTGGGTCTCTATCCTCTCTCTCATTTCCTTATTCCCGGGTCTCTTTTCTCTCTCATTTCCTTATCCCTGGGTCTCTTTCCTCTCTCTCATTTCTTTATCCCTGGATCTCTATCCTCTCTCTCATTTCCTTATTCCCGTGTCTCTTTTCTCTCTCATTTCCTTATCCCTGGGTCTCTTTCCTCTCTCTCATTTCGTTATCCCTGGGTCTCTATCCTCTCTCTCATTTCCTTATCCCTGGGTCTCTTTCCTCTCTCTCATATCCATATCCCTGGATCTCTCACCTCTATCATACACATCCCTCTCTGTTTGTTCTTTATCTCTGTCTCTGGGCTTGATTCAATCCATAGCGCTGAAGTTCTGCGCTGCAGCACGGTTTAAATTTAAAGTGAATTTCCAATTGAGCCAACATACACAGCGTTTAGTGTGAATGCAGTCTCCGCGGGAACATTGCTTTCAAATTTATTGCGTGGTAGTACAGGTCTTCAGCGCTATGGATTTAATCGAGCCCTCTGTCTCTCACTCCACCTCTCTCTACTTACATACACTAACTAGGACATATAAATATACATACATATATATATATATATATATATATTTACAGTGCATTCGGAAAGTATTCAGACCCCTTAACTTTTACCACATTTTGTTACGTTACATCCTTATTCCAAATAGGGCTATCTTCTTTATTCCACCCCTACCTTGTCGCAACACAACTGATCTAACTCATTAAGAAGGAAATAAATTCCACAAATGAACTTTTAACAAAGAACACCTGTTAATTGAAATGCATTCCAGGTGACTAGCTCATGAAGCTGGTTGAGAGAATAGCAAGAGTGTGCAAAGCTGTCATCAAGGCAAATTATTTAGACTTGTTTTGGTTACCACGATTCCATATTTTATTTCATAGTTTTGATGTCTTCACTATTATTCTGTAATGTATAAAATAGTCCAAATAAAGAAAAACCCTTGAATGAGTAGGTGTTCTAAAACTTTTGACTGGTAGTGTATAACCAGAGTCTATACCAGGTAATCGTCTTTGATCAAATGACGTAGGTGCTCCAATTCCAGGTGAGGTAGTCTTCTTAATGTGGAAGGACTGAGAAAAATCCCTGGTTGTTCTTAGTGTAAAACAAAAAGAGATTGGTTATTCCCAAAGTTCCAACAAAGGACTACCTCTTGGATTCTTGTCAGGCAGGGAGTTGAGAATGAGAATAGGAACGTTGAGGGCTTTGCCCTGCTCAGGCACCTGTCACATGTTGGCAACAACACATCCCCCCCTGCCTCTCATTTGTGCTGAAAAACCTCCACTGACCCCAACCTCCTCCCCTCAACTCCTCCCCTCAACCCCTCACACAGATTTTATTAAGAGGGCCTCTTTTCTGGCAGGCATAAAAAAAATAGTTTAACGGTTTTAGATTGCCAGAAGGATGCCGCAATAGAGGAGAAAGGAAGCAAAACTCTCTGAAAATGGGGAGGCTTCCGATTCAGGCCTACCCACTGTGTCAAATGACAGTTGACCTGTTATTTGCATCAAAAGCCAGATCCTTTGATTCATTGTTGTAAGTTCAAGGAAAGAATGTAAATCGTATTGCCTTGGAGCTTTTGGTTGTGGCCTCAATTGACAATGCTGGGATTGTACACATAATAACGTTGACTGTGTGTGTGTGTGTGTTTCTGTTCATTTGAGTCTCTTACAGAGAAAACAAGGCCTTAGTTCATGTCATGGCCTCCAGGTCTTTGGCTTTGTCACGTCACATGTCAAGTGTAGTCAGTCCTGGACAATTATGAGCTCAGACAATCACCCACTCCTGAATTCAAGAATGCAATTACTTGCTGCCTATCCCATGATGCACTGTGTTTTTGGCTCACAGGCCTCCTATGAACCTTACCCTAACACATTATGACATCCTTTCACACAGCCATTTAACCTGAGTCAACCCGTCCCAACTGACAACTGTACCATACAGCTAAAAAGGCTTCAGGTCTCACATAACCCCAGAGCTGAACACGAATGTCTACATCCATCCAATCACGTGGAAGCATGACTCTGGGTAAGGTTTCCCCCCGTCATGTTTTCAGCCATCAGAGCGGATTAATTAGCTGGCCACAGATATAAATGCACCATGGGAAAGGGAACAAGGCACGATTAACACGGCACTGCCTAAGAAGAGGAGTGTGTAGAGCTGTGGCGGTGATCGTCATGCAAACATCTGCCAGTCTCACTTTAATTGACCGTTAATGAACATAAAACACATTTAGCATCTCGTGGCTTCCACGCATAGCCTACAAGCCACTGATGCAGACCCTTGGAACATCTACATTCTAAAACGGTTGAATAAATCAACGTAATAGCCTACACCATCACAATCACTCCATTATTTATTTTAGACAGGTCTAAAGAAACATGACATGAAGAAAATGTTGCATATTTCAGAAGTACAGAATAGCATATTCTGAGTTGTCCTTATGTTAGGCCCTGATCTGGCTATGCCAAATGTCTGTGTCTTTTAGTTATCCAAATTCTAAACTTAATTGAGCGGACAACAGTAGGCCTATAACCTATTTTATTGGCACCAGTGGAGAGCATCGTCAATATCTCCGGTGAGTGCGCACTTTGCATATTCACTATTTATCATTGTTGGGTCAGTACCACTTAAAAGTGTTTTGGACACTCTACGTTATATGCGCTCTGCCATTGAACAGCCATTTTGCAGTTATATTATCAGCCAAAATTACGACTATCCAATCATCACATAAGGTATAGTATGGTATTTTACATAAGTCTGTAAATGCAATGATGCATGGAATTCTTTATTGTATATTGACAGATGAGAGTTGACCTGTTATTTGCATCAAAAGCCAGGCCCTTTGATTCATTGTTGTAAATTCAAGGAAAGATAGTAAATCGTATTGCCTTGGAGCGTTTGGTTGTGACCTCAATTGACGAAACTGGGATTGTACACAGAACAAAATTGACTTTTTTCTGTGTACAAGAAGTTTTTTAAAGGTGAATTTTTATGGAGAAAATTATCTTCCACAAACTTGAAACACACGTGCCACCTATGTATGCTACACTGGATGTAAAGCGAATTAATGTGCTTAATTTTAAGAATTAAGCAAGAAATATCGTAGCACGAAACAAACTGGGCCAGTCAAAACTCTGTTTTCATACATGATTGCGCAATGACTGGACTTATAAGAACACGTTTCACTAGGCTCTGTAGGCTCTGTAGTCTATGTAGGCTCTGTAGGATATGTAGGCTCTGTAGTCTATGTAGGCTCTGTAGTCTATGTAGGCTCTGTAGGATCTGTAGTCTATGTAGGCTCTGTAGGCTATGTAGGATCTGTAGGCTCTGTAGTCTATGTAGGCTCTGTAGGCTATGTAGGCTCTGTAGTCTATGTAGGCTCTGTAGTCTATGTAGGCTCTGTAGTCTATGTAGGCTCTGTAGGCTATGTGTTCTCCAACTATGTTCCAGGGGTCCGAGGATTTATAGGCTCAGTTTGGAGTTATTTGGACACTTTAGTTGTGATCCAAACCTTATCAAAACATATAGGCCTATGGGCAAGGCTACATGATGTGTGTGACTATGATTTGAAAAAGTCCAAATAAAGGCATGTGCTGTTTCTTGCCTTAGACTGCACACGCTGGACATCATTCACAGGTGGTAATAATGCATCAGTCACATGTGACAATGTTGTCACCCATTAGACTATTCTCAATTCTCAATCTTGTTTTTACATATACTAAATAATATACATGTGAAATTAGTTTTGATTGAGAATGGACCATTATCATACACCTGGGGTATATTTGCATTGATGTCAGAGTGATTAGAGGGACAATAGAGCGCTGAGTACCAAGCCATTAGTGACTGGCAGTTAGCCACTTTCATAGGCTACTAATGACCATCAGGGGCATCAGAGTACAGTCTTGGAGGAGACTAGTTACCATGACTAAACGGTCAAGTGGAATTTGATTGCAATCATGACTCGGTAACTAGGTCATGGTGTGTTACTGTTGGAACAGATGCATGCTGGGATTTACAAACAACAACGTTTCAATGTTTTAGAACGATTCATACACATCAAACACAGAAATAACTACACCGGTGTTGTGTTATACAATGTACTGTTCAGTGTATCACGTCGACTTTAAATTAAAACAACGTAGAGTGACTACCGGGGGAAATTGATATCTGACACAAAAAAACTATGCTCCTAGTGCCCCAGACCACGACACTAAAACGAAATGTGTTTATTTCTCAGAACTTTCCTTTTAGCTGTTACCCTAGCAACACTTCCTCTTCTTACAGCTCACTATCATGGACCCGCTGGGGACTAATGAGGTCTTACAAGCATTTTTTTCTCCTTGAGATAACGAGATTCCAGTCATTAAGGCAATGCAGTGGAGGTGAAGACAGACCCCCTACTGTGCACAGGTTGACACACCCCTGACTTCAGGGGCCCCTGTGGCCCTTCCCAGGGTACCTTCCATCAGGGGGTCAGCATCACAGATAAAAACGGAAATTAAAAAGCACACATCCTCCCAGTTCTATCCAATCAGTGTGTAGACCAGGGTGTGTGTGTGAGCATGTGAATGTGTGTGTGGTAGAGAGAGAGAGTAGCGGTGGGGAAAGGGGATTGTGTCCGCTTTGATGTAGTAACCACAGGGCCTGAACGTTAGCTCCAGATGCACCTTCCACTGTATGCACCCCACGGCCGGGCAAGCGTAACGCAGAAAGCAGGAAATCATTTTGTTTAGATGAAGTAGCTTGGGGCAGATGTTGTCCCTTTGTGATGGTTTTTATTTTCCATAGAGGAAACATTAACTTGTCTAGAAAATGTCTTTGCTCTTAGCGTCTTGTCGACCCAGTTTCATATATTTTATTTTGTTATGTTATCGTGTGTTTAATGCAAAAAACATACGGTGACATTCTCATGAAGCGGTAACTAACTTGCGGTAGCACATAGAAATCTGCAGCTTAGTCAAGACCTAATATCATTATTTTCTCACACTTTATACCTCTGAGAATATCCTTAATTGAATGATGAAACACAATTTCAGTGTTGTGCTTTAAGGCCTAACAATACTTTTGGCAAGAGTAAGAGGCATGAGACATGAATAATGGTGTTAAATGTACGAAGCCTGGAGAGAGATTTATATTTTGTCTGTTGCTCTGTACCAGAGTCAGGAGTTTAAACTGAAAACAATTACCTTTTTTTTAGGATGCATTGGATTACGAGGTCAAGGTTCAATCCCCCCTCCCTTCTGTGTTTCCCCACTCTGCTTCTATTTCTTCTTTTATGGCATTGACCCCTGTGACCCATGGCGGGCAGCGCCACACTGACATGAGAGGATTGAGGTTTAGGAGGGTTTGAAGTGTGTAACATGGCACCAGAAACTGAACCAAGAGGAGGGTCACACTCTTGCTCTTTCGGGAGAGCCTTATGGGTAATGAGATTGGCCACCTTGGAAAGTCCTCTTTCTTGGAGGGTTGGGGCATGTCCCCCCACCCCATCTCCACTTTACTTGATGGGGTTTTATTTAGTCCCTTTGTCCTCTCCTCCCCTTGACCGTGTTTTGGTTTGGAATAATTCTCTAGGGGACAGTAGGGTAAATTGAGCCATTTTTTTTACATTCAATATCACTCCTTCAAGGGAAATGTAGTATTTTTTCTAACAAAGATATCTACATATACACTGAGTGTACAAAACATTTAAAACACCTGCTCTTTCCATGACAAAGACTGACCAGGTGAATCCAGGTGAAAACTATGATCACTTATTGACATCACTTGTTAAATCCACTTCAATCAGTGTAGTTGAAGGGGAGGAGACAGGTTAAAGAAGGATTTTTAAGCCTTGACATAACTGAGTCAACGATTGTGTATGTGTGCCATTCAGAGAGGAATGGGCTAGACAAAAAATGTAAGTGCCTTTGAACTGGCAACTATGGTAGTAGTTGCCAGTTTGTGTCAAGAACTGCAATGCTGCGGCGTTTTTCATAATCAACAGTTCATCCAGCCAACTTGACACTACTGTGGGAAGCATTGGAGTCAACATGGGCCAGCATCCCTGTGGAATGCATTCGACACCTTGTCGTCCATGCCCCTCAAATCGAGTCTGTTCTGAAGGCAAAAAGGGGGGTACAACTCAATATTAGGAAGGTGTTCCTAATGATTGGTATACTTAGTATATTTCAGAATGTTGTGTATCCCTGGAAATAATCATACTTGTCTTAAAAAAGTGGTCTCTTGGCACAACTTACCGGGAATGGGGTAAGTTGAGCCACGGGACATGGTGAGTTTAGCCACCTACAAATGTCTGTACTGAATGAAATATTACCACTACCTTTTCAAAACCATGTATCTTCATTTCCCAAACACAATTCAACACAATCACAATCGCTTTTTTGTCCTTTAATAATTTTAATCATATTTTAACACAGGCTTAACACCTAACAAACACTTTGTACTGTTTTAAAGAATTTCAAATCAAATCTAATTTTATTAACAGGTCAGGCCCTGTTGTTACCTCATAGCCCAGCGATAATGCCTTGCATTATGCCTGGGAAGAAAACACTTAATTGTGCTCAACTTGCCATTGGCTCAACTATTAGCTTAACTTATGCTGTGTTTCAGACTTATCATATTGAAGCTTATAGAGACCCCAACAATCTTTAAATGATCTACTTTGGTTTAGATACAAGCATCATGAAACCTCTAACACAATAAACAAATTTGACCTGGTGAAAATCTGTTTTTAGGATCTAACTTGCTTTCCATTTTTTCTTCCTTCACAGACTCCATGAAATGATGACCTCTACCTAAATATTTGGTCAAATGATTCATTTTGTGCATGGTTTCCTAGAAACAAGGGTGGCTCAACTTACCCCACTCTCCCCCATTGTATGTTGTTGTAATAGGGAATAAAGCTTAGATCTGCTTAGAATGGCATCTTAGGGGAGATTGACAGTGCATGATCATGGTATCACACACATCCCTAGTAACCTATGTCCTAATTTGTAAGGAAGACAAAGAGATACTGTGTCTTTCTATCTCCCATCTGTCACTATGCATGTTTGTTTGTTTCTGCTAAAAACAGCCATGTTGAATGTGTTATTCCTCAACGCATGCTTTTGGCTTTGGTCTAAATTGACCGTCACAATGGTCATTTGAGTGTGCAATAATCTTTACAATAAAAAAACGTGACCCACGACAGCCAGATGGAGATGGGTGAATTAGACGCGCATTCGGTCTTTATATTACTGTAGCAGAGGCTATGCTGCAGCAAGTGAAGACCTACCTGTCACAAGAAAAAAAGTTACCATGATGAGATGATATGTCTACATGCATTGTGAACTGCACTCCATATTGAGATGGGCTGTCTGTCCCCACCCTGAGCGTTGATTCATCATGCAGAGGCTGTAGAGAAGCCAGATTTAGCCAGATTTAATCACATATAATTTAGCAGTTCCATTTCACGCCATGCTATTCATATAAATAATTTATTATAATTGACATTTTTCTCAGTTATTTTTCACGGGAACGGGGAGTGTTTTTGGTTGGCAAAATCCCGGCCAATCTTGGTAACCAGGTTCCCGCCATTCAACCCTATTGCATGTCCTGTTCATGGCTGAGCATAGCTATCTTCAACAGATGCACTGGACAGAAAGTGGAAATAGAGGGATGGGGGGGGTGAAACTACTCCCGGCCAATGGGTTCCACCGATCTGGTTTCATTCACCACTCTGCCAAAGGATCCTAGAGAGCCAATTAGGGTACAAGAAGAGTGGGGGAAAAGAAATAGAATTACCCCCCGTCCCCCCCGTCCAGCTGTCTCCCCTTCCCCTTGTCTCTCTGTCCCCATATCCAATGCCCAAAATGTAAGGCAACAGGGATTTACGCAAAAAATCCCTCCCAGGAAGAGTATAAATTGTGTCACATGCAGAAACTTATATTAGCTAATGAAAAAAAAGAAGAGTTTATTATTTAGTGACGAAATGCTTGTTCTTGAACAGAGGCAGATGAAGTGAGAATGAACACATTGAATAATAGTTCAAAGCTGTAAGAACCTTAAGTAACCTTTAGTTTGTAAAATGCTCACCATTGTTGGAACATTACTGTATGGTAATGAGTGGGCGTGGGTGTGTTCTGTGTGTACGCTAGTCAAAGTGAATGATGTATGAGGGAGGAAGCAAAGACAGAGGGGTTGGGGGCACATCTAAAATGTATGAAACAAGGCGTTGATTAAGATCAGAGAAAGCATGTCACCGGTGTACTTTGATGAAACAAATCAACACATATTAAAAATGAACCTTTAGCGTGAACAGACATGTCCCATCCTCAACATCAACCCCGTTCTCTTTTAGACAAAGATTTTAAATATGACTAAGGACGAAGAGTGTCTCAGTTCCTTGTCTAGAGTTGCTGTGTTCATACTGTTAACTCTGAGGGGGAGGTTAGGTGAGGTCATCTCTTGGCTTAGCGCCAAGCAAGGCCGCCCAGGACATCCGAGGAAACGATGAATATGTCACTCTGAAATCCAACCTTCTGTCTCTGACAACTGTCACCGTCCTTATTAGGATGGAACACACTGACCACAACAGAGTCAGGAGGCCATTCAGTCTGTGGAGGCATTGAGTCTCCCCCTTCACCAGGACTCTTTCTTTCTTCTCTAAAAGGTGCTGGAGGTTATTTATAATCTGATGTATTAATGGCTGAAGGAACCGTTGGCCCCTTCCACCACAGAGCCATCCCAGGTTTACAGGCTGTTCTGTATGTTTGACACCACTACACCAGAGAGCAGTGAAGACCTGCTTGGCCTTTAGCGTCTGTGGTAAGTGCAGTTAGCTGTTGTTAACGTGGCCTGATAATTAATCTGCTCTGACTGTTTAAAACATGTCAGGGGAAAGAAACTGATCTAGAGGCATGTTTCCTCATGATTGGGATGGAAAAGCTTTGCGAAACAGTCCATGAGCTTGGATACAGACTTGAGGCTGCCTTGGCTTGGTAACTTAGGCATTATATTTTTCAGAATGAACAGTTGCAGTATACTAAATCACAGGAAGTCATAAGAAGCTGACTATGATTAGGAAGCTTTAGTATTTAGGAAACCCATTTTAAACAAATGTTCCTGTATATGTGTGTGTGTATGTGTTTGTTTGTGTGTGTAAAGGGCCACAGCAGTAGAGAATCTGACTCACATTTAAAGCTCGCTATTCATTAGCATGAGGTGAAATCCCTGCAGTGTCTAGAAGTGAGACAGACTCTACCGCCAGCCCAGTACCTGCAAACCTGTGAAAAAACACGGCGTTCCAAGAAGAATCTATCGACGGAATGGCAAAGGTTGACGCACCCATTGTCTTTGTCATGGGGCGAGGTGTAAAGTGCTGACTCTGATACACACTGCCAAGGTCATGTCCCCATAGAATAACCCTTTTTGGTTCCAGGTAGAACCCTTTGGTGGTGAAAAAGGTGCTACTTAAAACCTTGTATTAGTGAAAGGGTTCCAAATACAGGATAAATACAATAAAATTGCTGCTAACTTTCAGTTGGGTCTTTGGAAGGCGAGACATTCTCAACCTCACCATCCTCCTCCCGTACCGTATCCCTCAACCTGCCCTTTCTGTTCCCCTGATGATGTGGGGTACGTACCGTATCCCTCAACCTGCCCTTTCTGTTCCCCTGATGATGTGGGGTACGTACCGTATCCCTCAACCTGCCCTTTCTGTTCCCCTGATGATGTGGGGTACGTACCGTATCCCTCAACCTGCCCTTTCTGTTCCCCTGATGATGTGGGGTACTTACCGTATCCCTCAACCTGCCCTTTCTGTTCCCCTGATGATGTGGGGTACGTACCGTATCCCTCAACCTGCCCTTTCTGTTCGCCTGATGATGTGGGGTACGTACCGTATCCCTCAACCTGCCCTTTCTGTTCCCCTGATGATGTGGGGTACGTACCGTATCCCTCAACCTGCCCTTTCTGTTCCACTGATGATGTTGGGTACATACTGTATCCCTCAACCTGCCCTTTCTGTTCCCCTGATGATGTGGGGTACGTACCGTATCCCTCAACCTGCCCTTTCTGTTCCCCTGATGATGTGGGGTATGTACCGTATCCCTCAACCTGCCCTTTCTGTTCCCCTGATGATGTGGGGTACTTACCGTATCCCTCAACCTGACCCTTCTGTTCCACTGATGATGTGGGGTACGTACCGTATCCCTCAACCTGCCCTTTCTGTTCCCCTGATGATGTGGGGTACGTACCGTATCCCTCAACCTGCCCTTTCTGTTCCCCTGATGATGTGGGGTACGTACCGTATCCCTCAACCTGCCCTTTCTGTTCCCCTGATGATGTGGGGTACGTACCGTATCCCTCAACCTGACCTTTCTGTTCCCCTGATGATGTTGGGTACATACTGTCTCCCTCAACCTGCCCTTTCGGTTCCCCTGATGATGTGGGGTACATTATATATCCCTTCCTCAGTCCATTCTCTCTTCAACCTCTCCTTCACATTTCAACCACACACATCCAGCTTGCTGGCTTTAAACAGGGGTAGGATTTTGTATCAGCTTTCAGAACAGCAAGACACGATCACAGGGGGGAATGTGTGTGTGTGTGTGTGTGGCTGGTCATACAATGGCACTGAGGTTGTTTGATGTTGGAGCCACAGAATCTAGTCCCCCCACCAGTGCCCTGCTTTCCCATGGCAGCTCAAGTTCGCTGTGAGAGCAGCAACTCGATCTCTACCCAAAAGTAGAGGCAAAAAGAGATGAAAAGAACCTAAAACTAAACCCCAAACTATTTGGTGAGGTATAATGTACATATTGACACTGCCTTATTGCATGACAGAGACTATAGCATTACGTCACATGACATCATAGTGTTGCTCGATGAGGCATCTACAGATTGATTGTAGTGGTTGGATTGTTGAAGCACTGATATCATGTAAATCCTTCGGATGCATAGGTCAATGTCAGAGGATGTTCAAGGTTCTTCCGAAATGTTGTCAGAAGCAACAATAAATATTTTCTTCAGCAAGACTGCCTTAACTGAAGACCTGCTGCACACTTTTAAGTATCTTAACAAGAAAAGTGCCAACAAACACTTAGTATTAGCATCGAAATGTCAAAGTGACAAAATGGGCAAAGAGAAAGCACAACATTTAATTTCACTTGACACTGTCAAGTTTCGATGAATTTCAAGATATCTTTATATATATTTTCTGTTTAGTCCAAGCCTGGTTTCAGCCAACTTTTCTGTTTGTATGGCTGGCTCCATATCACGTTGAGGCCTTTCATAGAGGCTCCTCTATCAGGCTCCTCTATCAGCCTTTTAAACTGGTAGAGGAGCGATTAACCAAAATGTTGCTTATTTTTCGGTTAGTTACGAAACAAAAAATTGATCTACACTACCGGTCAAAAGTTTGGACACTGCTACTCATTCAAGGGTTTTTCTTTATTTTGACTATTTTCTGCATTGTAGAATAATAGTGAAGACATCAAAACTATGAAATAACAAATATGGAATCCTGAGATTCTTCAAATAGCCACCCTTTACCATGATGACAGCTTTGCACACTCTTGGCATTCTCTCAACCAGCTTCACCTGGAATGCTTTCTCAACAGTCTTGATGGAGTTTCCACATATGCTGAGCACTTGTTGGCTGCTTTTCCTTCAATCTGTGGTCCGACTCATCCCATACCATCTCAGTTTGTTTGAAGTCGGGGGATTGTGGAGTCCAGGTCATCTGATACAACACTCCATCACGCTCCTTCTTGGTAAAATAGCCCTTACACAGCCTGGAGGTGTGTTGAGTCATTGTCCTGTTGAAAAACAAATGATACTCCCACTAAGCACAAACCAGATGGGATGACATATCACTGCAGAATGCTGTGGTAGCCATGCTGATTAAGTGTGCCTTGAATTCTAAATAAATCACAGACAGTCTCACCAGCAAACCACCCCCACACCATAACACCACCTCCTCCATGCTTTACGGTGAGAAATATACTTTCAGAGATTATCCATTCACCCACACTGTCTCACAAAGACACCGCGGTTGGAGTCAAAAATCTCCAATTTGGACTCCAGACCAAAGGATACATTTCCACCGGTCTAATGTCCATTGCTCGTGTTTCTTGGCCCAAGAAGGTCTCTTCTTATTATTGGTGTCCTTTAGCAGTGGTTTCTTTGCAGCAATTCGACCATGAAGGCCTGATTCACACAGTCTCCTCTGAACAGTTGTTTTTGAGATGTGTCTTTGACTTGAACTCTGTGAAGCATTTATTTGGGCTGCAATTTCTGAGGCTGGTAACTAATGAACTTATCCTCTGCAGCAGTGGTAACTCTGGGTCTTCCATTCCTGTGGTTGTCCTCAAAAGAGCCAGTTTCATTATAGCGCTTGATGCACTTGAAGAAACTTTCAATGTTTGAAATGTTCTGTATTGACTAACCTTCATGTCTTAAAGTGATGATGGACTGTCATTTCTCTTTGATTATTTGAGCTGTTCTTGCCATAATATTTACTTGTTTTTTTTACCAGATAGGGCTATCTTCTGTATACCCCGCCCCCCCCCCCCTCCCCCAACCTTGTCACAGCACAACTGATTGGCTCAAACACATTAAGAAAATACATTCCAGAAATGTACTTTTAAGAAGGCAGACCTGTTAATTAAAATGCATTCCAGGTGACTACCTCATGAAGCTGGTTGAGAGAATGCCAAGACTGTGCAAAGCTGTCATCAAAGCAAATGGTGGCTATTTGAAGATTCTCAAATATAAAATATATTTTGATTTGTTTAACACTTTTTTTGGTTACTACATGATTACATGTGTTATTTCATAGTTTTGATGTCTTCACTACTGTTATACAATGTAGAAAATAGTAAAAATAATGAAAAACTCTTGAATGAGTAGGTGTTCTAAAACTTTTGACCGGTAGTGTATGTTTGTTCAAATATTTTATATTCATTTTTTTTTTTTTTTGTGAGCTTGATGCTCAATGCAGTTTTTCTAGAGATAACTGTGCAATGCAGTAGGGAGTTATAGCTTCCAACTATTCAACATAGTTTAGCGCAGAAAACGTGGTAATTAACTACAATGACCATAATCCATTGTGTGCCTACTTGTCCGGTCTGTGTGTTTCTCTTACGCCTGCTATATTAGGTTAGTGTGAGGCAGACGTGTCTAGGGGAAAAAGAGACAAGAATGTGTGATCAAGAGGGATAGAGAGAAGTTTATTCCTAAGGTATCACTACCTGAAAATACCTGATCTAAGTGATTGATCGTTGGTATTCAGCAGTCATAAAAGTATGCCTTATTTACATTGAAGAACTACTAAAATAGTGATTTTGCCAGAAAACATAGGCAGCAGTTGTATAGAGATGAGGTGATGACTTGGAATTAAATAATTTAGTCATCAAATAAAGCAAATGTAATACACACAACTGAAATATTTTAGTAAAGTAATGTGAATAAATGATGGTTAATAAGTGATAAGCAGTAATGGGCAGTCACTACCATCATGGGACTTTTATTAATTGTTATATTCTGTGTTGTTACAGCATTCTACCCACATAATGCATATTGCATTTAATGTTTACAAAAATTCTCAAAATCAAAAACCGTGATGATTTTTTAATAATCTAACTGGAACTGAACCGACCTCAAAAATCACTAATCGCTCACTACTCCAAACCAGGACTTGATTAAATGATTGAATATCAGGATTTTTATCTCCTTGGTTTCTGTTATCCCATTATAAACAACAGTTTATTACCATCTGTTAACATGAGCATTACTGGTATTAGTAGTTTATTACAGAGAGTGAAACTAGGTAAATTGGGATAGAGAGGTGGGCCTATCAGGTATGAGGAGACATTCACCCAGAAGTCTTTATTTAAGGCTTTTAAACTTTTTGTCTCATCGCACTTCATAATTACAATTTGAGAGTATCCAAGGGAACATTATCCCGAACACCCACACACACCCACACACACACACACACACCCACACACACCCACACACACACACACACACACACACACACACACACACACACACACACACACACACACACACACACACACACACACACACAAAAAATGAGACTTACACATTGATTCTGTTTCCACATTAGGATAGACATAGCAGTATCCTGGCTCACTCTTTCCAGATGCTCCACGGTACCATAACCTTGATGGTTTGGGAGGAATAATCAAAGCATCCAATTCAATAATCTGCCATAAAGTAACTTCCATCCTGCAGAGAAGCTGAGAAAGAATCATCCTCTAAAGTTTTCCCTAGAAGATTATTGGTCTCTCTAAAAGCCCTGACTGTCCATTCACAAAACCATACCTGATGTCTATCAATTCAATGTTCATGCATAATTTAGCAGCTTGATGACTGTTGTAAATACATAGTCCTTTATTATGACTGGGGCATCAAATATTCATCCAACAAGGGATTAAGATGGTGTTACATGCAATACATCATATGTATCAGGCAGAACCCACTCAAGGCTCGTCTTCCGGTAAGGCAGAATGCACACTTACTGAATTAATGATACTCCTGGACATAACAAAAATGACTCTTCTTCCAGACAGTGATCCATAATGTGGAAATTGCACATCTATGCATAGATAATGACTCTCTGATTTTGGGAGAAGAAATAGGTGGGAGAGGGAGAATGCCTCTTTCTGATTTTCCAGGTATGATATACAAAGTGTACAAAACATTAGGAACACCTTAATATTGAGTTGCACCCCCTTGTGCGCTAAGAAGAGCCTCAATGGTCGAAAGCGTTCCACAGGGATGCTGGCCAATGTTGACTCCAATGCTTCTCACAGTTGTGCCAAGTTGGCTAGATGTCCTTTGGTTGGGGGACCATTGTTGAGACACACGGGAAACTGTTGAGCGTGAAAAACCCAGCAGTGTTGCAGTTCTTGACACAAACCGGCACTTCAATCTTTTGTCTTGCCCATTCACCCTCTGAATGACACACACATAATCCATGTCTCAATTGTCTCAAGGCTTAAAATTCCTTATTTAACCTGTCTCCTCCCCTTCATCTACACTGATTGAAGTGGATTTAACAAGTGACATCAATAAGGGATCATAATTTTTCCTGGATTCACCTGGCCAGTCTATGTCATGGAAAGTACAATTATTACACAGTACAATTATTGAACAATTGTTTATATAAGGTGTCAAAGAAAGAGTCTTTGAGTCCTGGTCTTCAACGCTATCAAAGACCTCTAGTGTACAATACGTGCTGCTAATGCTAAAAAATAAACAGACCCGTAGCAGAGTGTGTGACGCTCTATAAAAGTACTTAATCTTTAAACAAAGATGGCCCATTAAGGGGAAAGGGGGTGACACTGTAGAGTAACTGGCAGACTGAGTCATCACTGAATGACTGGCACCAGCAGACAGGATGTGCTAGCTAGTAAGTTCCACCCCAGCAGCCCACCTGGGCCGCCTTGCTCAGGGTTACGATCAGTAACCACCATCCTTCCCCATACCACCCACCCATCTCATGCTGAGATCACACACACCACACGGACTGTCTGTTAACCATTCATCTGCCGTTCATCTTCTGTTCATCTGCCGTTCATTCGGCGCGTTCATCTACCGTTCGTCGGTTCAACCAACCGGCGGTTGCATTTGACTGCCGTCATCTTCTGAGGTTTCTATATGTTGGTTTGCCAGTCGGTAGAGACATCCCAGCAGGCATGGAGGGTAGGGGCTTTGGAGAGCAAAATACATTATTGTGTTATTAGCATTGCTAATGCTAATTTCAAGGAAATTGGTAATGCAATAGATCTAGGCCCTCTAACTCTAATGGCTTAGCATTGCTTACATGTTTAAGGGGCCCAAGGCCTACGAGACCAGTGGTATTTATACAGTACATACTAGTGATACACCAATATGACATTTATGTCCAATACCGATATCTGATATTTCCGTGCCCCAAAAAAAGATACCGATAACCGATGGTGATGGAGAAGAAGGCAGATGTTTTACATGCCCTCCAGTCAAATGTGTTTTTGGTTTGTTTCTTTGCGTTGTTTGTAACTTATTTTTGTACTTATTTCATACATAATGTTGCCGCTATTGTCTCTTGTGACCAAAAATAACTTCTAGACATCAGGACTGTGAGTACTCATCACGGACTAGCAGAATCCTTTTTATCCTTTCATGACTCTGATGGGCCCGACGCGAAGGATATACTGCTTCTTCGGGAACAGGCCCTGATCCCCATGATCTGCGTGAAGAGTTGGTGGAGAAAGAGGGGCCGAAGGGCGGGCTGCCTTTTGAGAATTGGTAGGCGATCAAATAAACCCCCACTTCCCTCCATTCTGCTAGCAAACATGCAATATCAACATACACCTTGCTGGTTATACAATGTACCGGCAGGTAGGACAATGGGCAGCGGACTATGTATTTTTGTACATAACAGCTGATGCACGATATCTAAGGAAATCTCGAGCTATTGCTCGCCTGAGGTTGAGTATCTCATGATAAGCTGTAGACCACTCTACCTACGAGAGAGTTTTAATTGAATAAGCTGTATTCCGCCATAAGCAAACAAGAAAATGCTCACCCAGAGGCGGCACTCCTAGTAGCCGGGGACTTTAATGCAGTGAAACTTACATCTGTTTTACCAAATTTCTATCAGCATGTTAACCTCTTGAACCTCTGGGGGCAGTATTTCATTTTTGGATGAAAAACGTTCCCGTTTTAAACAAGATATTTTGTCACGAAAAGATGCTCGACTATGCATATAATTGACAGCTTTGATGTTTCCAAAACTGCAAAGATATTGTCTGTGAGTGCCACAGAACTAATGCTACAGGCGAAACCAAGATGAAATATCATACAGGAAGTGAGCCAGATTTTTGAGGCGCTGTGTTCCAATGTCTCCTTATATGGCTGTGAATGCGCAAGGAGAGAGCCTACACTTTCTGTCGTTTCCCCAAGGTGTTTGCAGCATTGTGACGTATTTGTAGGCATATCATTGGAAAATTGACCATAAGAGACTACATTTACCAGGTGTCCGCTCGGTGTCCTCCGTCAAAACTATTGCGTAATCTCCAGGTGCGCGCATTTTCCCATTTTGAACAGAGGAGAAACCAAACTGCCACGAGTGACTTATCATCGAATAGATACGTGAAAAACACCTTGAGGATTGATTCTAAACAACGTTTGCCATGTTTCTGTCGATATTATGGAGTTCATTTGGAAAAAAGTTTGCGTTGTAATGACTTAATTTTTTTTTTTTTTCTCAGCCAAACATGATGAACAAAACGGAGCGATTTCTCCTACACAAATAATCTTTTTGGAAAAACTGAACATTTGCTATCTAACTGAGAGTCTCCTCATTGAAAACATCCGAAGTTCTTCAAAGGTAAATGATTTTATTTGAATGCTTTTCTTGTTTTTGTGAAAATGTTGCCTGCTGAATTCTAGGCTTAATGCTATGCTAGCTATCAATACTCTTACACAAATGCTTGTGTAGCTATGGTTGAAAAGCATTTTTTGAACATCTGAGATGACAGTGTTGTTAACAAAAGGCTAAGCTTGTGAGCCTATATATTTATTTAATTTCATTTGCGATTTTCATGAATAGTTAACGTTGTGTTATGGTAATGAGCTTGAGGCTATAATTACGCTCCCGGATTCGGGATTGCTCGTCGCAACAGGTTACATGTGCAACCAGAGGATAAAGAACTCTGGACCACCTATACTCCACACACAGAGACACATACAAAGCTCCCCCTCGCCCCCCATTTGGCAAATCTGACCATAATTCTATCTTCCCGATTCCTGCTTACAAGCTAAAATAAAAGCAGGAAGCACCTGTGACTAGATAAAAAATTGGTCAGATGAAAGAGATGCTAAGCTACAGGACTATTTTGCTAGCACAGACTGGAATATGTTCCAGGATTCCTCCGATGGAATTGAGGAGTACACCACATAAGTCATTGGCTTCATCAATAAGTGCATTGATGACATCGTCTCCACAGTGACCGTACAGGCAAAGCTTCAAACAGACAAAGCTTCAATACAGGACTAAGATCGAATCGTACTACACCGGCTCTGACGCTCGTCAGATGTGGCAGGGCTTGCAAACCATTACAGACCTCAAAGGGAAGCACAGGCGAGAGCTGCCCAGTGACAAGCCTACCAGATGAGCTAAACAACTTTTATACTCACTTCGAGGAAAATAACACTGAAACATGCATGAGACCACCAGCTGTTCCAGGAAGACTGTGATCACGCTCTCCGCAGCCAATATGAGTAAGACCTTTAAACAGGTCAACATTCACAAGGCCATAGGGCCAGACGTATTACCAGGATGTGTACTGCGAGCATGTGCTGACCAGCTGGCAAGTGTCTTTACTGACATTTTCAACCTCTCCCTGTCCGAGTCTGTAATACCAACATGTTTTAAACAGACCACCATAGTGCATGTACCCAAGAACACTAAGATAACCTGCCTAAATGACTACCGACCCGTAGCACTCAAGTCTGTAGCCATGAAGTGCTTTGAAAGGCATCAACACCATCATCCCAGAAACACTAGACCCACTCCAATTTGCATACCGCCCCAACAGATCCACAAATGATGCCATCTCTATTGCACTCCACATTGCCCTTTCCCACATGGACAAAAGGAACACCTATGTATGAATGCTATTCATTGACTACAGCTCAGCATTCAACAGCATCTAAACACCTCCCTCTGCAACTGGATCCTGGACTTTCTGACGGGCCGCCCCCAGGTGGTAAGTGTAGGTAACAACACATCCGCCACGCTGATCCTCAACACAGGGGCCCCTCATGTGTGCGTGCTCAGTCCCCTCCTGTACTCCCTGTTCACTCATGACTGCACGGCCAGGCACGACTCCAACACCATCATTAAATTTGCTGATGACACAACAGTGGCAGGCCTGATCACAGAGAACAACGAGACAGCCTATAGGGAGGATGTCAGAAACTTGGCCATGTGGTGTTCAGGACAACAACCTCTCCCTCAACGTGATCAAGACAAAGGAGACCATTGTGGACTACAGGAAAAAGAGGATCGAGTAAGGTCACATTCTCATTGACGGGGCTGCAGTAGAGCAGGTTGAGAGCTTCAAGTTCCTTGGTGTGCTGGTCATTAAAAAAAGCTAGCTAGCTCATGTATGCAAACAATGTTCTTCCCCAAAAACATAGCAAAACAACATAACCTGTTTCAGTAGCTATAGTTAGCTAGCTAACTTTACAACTAGGTGTCATCATCTTAAATAACCCTAATTTATAACACAGTTCTTATTTGATTAATGGTGGCCGGACCCATCTATGTGAAGCTAGCCACAATAAGGATTAGCCACAACAGCGGACTTTGCGGTTAGCCTTCAAAATAAAAGTATGGCATAATTCTACTAATTGTATTCATTTGCATCACTGTCAATGACATACTTTTATTTTGAAGGCAAACCACAAATTCCACTATTGTGCCTTATCCTTATTGTGGCTAGCTTCACACACACAACCCGGTCCTGTCGAGCCTCACAAGCCAGATGAAGCTAGCTGGCTGCTTATAACGTTAGCTTTGGGCAACAGGTTTAACCTCTTCAATCTATGGGTGCGCTATGTCATTATTGGATAAAAAGACATGCCCGTTTTAAGCGCAATATTTTGTCACGAAAAGATGCTCGACTATGCATGGAATTGACAGCCTTGGAAAGACAAAACTCTGACGTCTCCAAAACTGCAAAGATATTATCTGTGAGTGGCCCAGAACTAATGCTACAGGCGAAACCAAGATGCAACTTCTAACAGGAAATGAACAGGATTTTTGACGCTGTGTTTACTAACATCTCCTTATACGGCTGTGAATATGCTGGGAACGAGCTTATGTGCTCTGCCGTTCATCCAAGATGTCTGCAGCATTGTGGCGTATTTGTAGGCATATCATTGGAAGATTGGCCATAAGAGACTACATTTACCAGGTGTCCGCCCAGTGTCCTGCGTCAAAATTGGTGCGCAATCTCATCGAAGAGATATGTGAAAAACACCTTGAGGATTGATTCTAAACAACGTTTACCATGTTTCAGTCGATATTATGAAGTTAATTTGGAAAAAACTGACTGAATCTTTTTTTTTTTTTGGTAGCCAAATGTGATGCACCAAACTGACCGATTTCTCCTGCACAAAAAATCTTTCAGGAAAAACGGAACATTTGCTATCTAACTGAGAGTCTCCTCATTGAAAACATCCGAAGTTCTTCAAAGGTAAATTATTTATTGAATGTTTTTGCTGGTTTTTGTGAAAATGTGGCCTGCTAATGCTAACGCTAAATGCTAATGCTAAATGCTAACGCTAAATGCTAACGCTAAATGCTAAATGCTAGTTTGCTATGGTAGAGAAGCATATTTTTGAAAATCTGAGATGACAGTGTTGTTAACAAAAGGCTAAGCTTGAGAGCAAATAGATTCATTTAATTTCATTTGCGATTTTCATGAATAGTTAACGTTGCGTTATGGTAATGAGCTTGAGGCTGTAGTCACGATACCGGATCCGGGATGGCTCGACGCAAGAAGTTAAGTAGATGGCTAGCTATTACGTCACGTACCTACGTTATATAGGTATGCACGTCAGCTTTGACATCAGGTTTGCACATCGATACCGATACTGATGTTGGCATTTTTATCTAATATCATCCGATTCCGATATGTTCACCAATAAATCGTGCATCCCTAATATAGACACGATATCACACAGGAGGTTGGCGGCACCTTTATTGGGAGGGTGGGTTCGTGGTAATGGCTGGAGCGGAATCAGTGGAATGGTATCAAATACATCAAACACACTGGTTTCCAGGTTCTCCCATCAGCAGCCTCCACTGCTATACCATACAGAAAACTGATCAGTATTAGAAGCCTTTGCCATCCTTGATTATGACATGACTGATCCTTGATCAGAATGGTAGAGGACATCAGTAATCAGCACGTTGGCATTTTTGCTCAACAACAGACAAGGGCTTCTTGATCTAATGGACTATTTATTGTAATTACAGTCATTTCTAGTTAGATGTGCTTGCTAGAGCACGACAACGGTATCAATTTGACATGTCAATGACTAACCTCTCTAGCATCAACTCATTCCCCAAATTGAAACAATGCCAAACAAATGTCTTTCTATTGCAACAAATAACACCATAAAACTGCCGGAAATAGCAATTAATCTCTTGTTCGCATTTCCCTGAAATGATGAATCAGCGATAGCCTATGTGTGGACTGCCCAGAAATGAGAGCGAGGAGAAGAGAATCTCTCACTGGAACAAAGAGGCTAGGGGGGACCGAACACAGAGGGGCATACAGTTACATACAGATACACTTCCCCATAGAAGGTTAAAAGGGCAAAAAGAGACAAAAACAGCCGCAGCTGCTTGACTGTACATGACACACAATCTCCAGTATGACATTTCCAGCCAGACTTCATCCACCTCCAGTTTAACAGTTTGTACTTCTTCTGAGGAACAGAATATCCCCATCGATAACATGTGTTATCCTCTCTCAAAAGGAGAAATCTGCGGTTCAAACAATATAAAATACTACACCCTGGACTCTCATTATTGCTGTTAAATACACACAAGAAAACATCAGATCAGACTGGAAAATGTGCTTCTAACAAACAAATAATTCACTTCACGATAGAACTTCAAACAATGACTATTGTTCCGGAACATTCAGGCTACAGTTGGGCAACAAAGTTGAGTGACCTCTAAAGACAGGGAGATGTTACGTTAGCATTGAAGAAGTAATATACCCAAAATGCAAACATACTGCAGAAACATTTAGTCTATAATAATGCTGTCTCTGCTTCGGCTACATGGCCTCTTTCACTGGCAATAGAGCTGTTTTGAATGTGCAGTCAATGTGTGACATTGGAATGCATGAGAGAGAGTCGTGATGGCGGTAAGAGGCGGTGGTGCGAAGGCGATTTTGGCTGCAGTCTCTCTGGGATTGGCACATGTACATATCTCTCACGTACAGTGGAAAGGAAACAAGTGCTTTGCCTCCATCCTGAGAGTCACAATGTGCCCTTCCAAATCTCCCAGTATTAGTCAACATACAGAGTTTCTGTTGGTGTTCCTTCTCATTGCTTTAAAGGTTGGTATAAACCAGTTTAACTCAACTCAACCCCCCCTGAGATCTGTTAAGACCTGTTAGGACCGAAAAGTCTCTACGACACAAAGTTCTACCACACTTTCACTGGTCTCTCTGCCATTGATCTTGATCCATCTGAATCCCAAGTCAAATATATTGAATTCAACAACTAATTGATGGGCAAAATGTCCACTTTCAAGTGAGAATATGTAATAATGGATGAGGAATCCGGATTGCTGAGTACTGTAATTCATAAATAATGCAATGTAAGGACCCTGCAGGCTAAGGGCTACGCTAACCATTTAGCCTCTGAAACCAGTGAAAGCATTTGCATTACTTTAGCTCAGAATCTCGGGAGCCAACCCAGGCTTGGAAGAAACCATTTCTTAAGGAGAAGAGGGGGAACCAGTGGGCGACTGAATATTCCAAGCATTCAAAGGGGAGAAGCCATTGCACCGAGGATGCATAGCCTTGCTGTGGGTTTAACAACCTCCAACTAGCTCAGGCCGCAGGGTCATAGTCAGCAGACTGAATCTTTTAAAAAGCCCTGAGGTGTGGCATTTGGTGAAAGTTCTCACACGGAACCCAAACCGGCTGCGTGCGTGCACTATCGTGCATAAATTTATTTTGTCCCCCTACACCAAACGCGATCACGACATGCAGGTTAAAATATCAAAACAAACTTTGAACCAATGACATTCATTTGGGGACAGGTCGAAAAGCATTAAACATGTATGGCAATTTAGCTAATTAGCTTGCACTTACTAGCTAATTTGTCCTATTTAGCTAGCTTGCTGTTGCTACCTTGAGTTGTTATTTTACCTGAAATGCACAAGGTCCTCTACTCCGACAATTAATCCAGACATAAAACGGTCAACCGAATCGTTTCTAGTCATCTCTTCTCCTTCCAGACTTTTTCATCTTTGAACGTATATGCTGATTGGCATCTACACTTTCATAGTATTACCACGACAGCCGGCAAAACAGTTTGTCTTTCAATCACCCACGTGGGTATACCCAATAAGGAGATGGCACTTGGGTACCTGCTTCTATAAACCAGTGAGGAGATAGGAGAGGCAGGACTTGCAGCGCGATCTGCGTCAGAAATAGAAATGACTTATATTTTAGCCCTTGGCAACGCAGACGTTCGTTGGCGCGCGTGAGCAGTGTGGGTGCAATAATTGAATAACATATATTCCTAAATTTATTTTGCAACGCTCGCGCACGCGACGTGAGCGGTGTAGTCAGGGTATCAGGCTTAGCCCCAAGGGTCATGAGGCTACATGTTTCAATAGCAAGAAAGGGTGATGACACTTAACATTCAACTATTCTATCTCTCACAACATTGAGATATGTAATAACAATTGTTATAAAAGTAGAAACACCACCTGGCCCCGCCCCTCTGGAAAGTCTCTTTCAAAAAGCTACGGATCCTGATCACGTTCTGCACGTGTTAATTTACGCACACGTTTTGTTCTAAGTAACTGTTGCTCACCCTCTTCTGAACCATGATGATGTAGCCTATGTCTCTGCCTCATATTTCCGAATAGCTGAAATAAAAACCCAGCAGCGATTTGAATGAACATTCAAGGCCTTTATGAAGGCTACAATCCTTCTCTGCACTTCTCTGTCTGTTGTTGCCATATCTTAGCCACTAGTCAGAGTTGCTGAAAAAGAACACTACTACTTTGATTGCCTGTCTGCTAGAGACGTGATACCAGTATCGTGATACTCATTATTATTGTGGCAAGGAAACAAAACATGAAGCGGATTTAACTTCTTTAGGTAAACAGCCCTGATGTTGGAAACAAACATCATTAGGTTGTCCTCCAGAGTCACATGTGTTTATTTTCCAAGCTATAAGCACACAACATTTTACAAACAGCAGGTTTTTAAAGGACCCATAAAAGTAGGTCTTGTTCGCGTTTTTATTTTTGCCATTGAAAAAATACTGGTATCGTCACTGCCCTACTACTGTCTGGCTCCTGCTTAGTCAATGTTTGCAATGATGATTTAAAAATAACATTCAATTGTGAATTAGACTGTGTGTCTGTGTCTTGCTTGTATTGATCATGTCTTTAGTGTACAACAATAGCTCCATTTAGCCTAACTCTCCTACTGAAAAAAGAACATGAAATCGTGCTTATGCTTAATAACCTTCTGAGGCATGCAATGCAGTAGTTAAAACATGTCAACCATGTCCTTTGTGTACAACATGCCGTTTGTAGGCTACCCTAGACAATGGTGTTCATCGCTGATCAAGGAGTGGGAAGTGGCATTGGAGCACTGGGCAGCAGCTACCTATGCAGCTGAGTGAGCAGCAGCTACCTATGCAGCTGAGTGAGCAGCAGCTACCTATGCAGCTGAGTGAGCAGCAGCTACCTATGCAGCTGAGTGAGCAGCAGCTACCTATGCAGCTGAGTGAGCAGCAGCTACCTATGCAGCTGAGTGAGCAGCAGCTACCTATGCAGCTGAGTGAGCAGCAGCTACGTCAAAAAAATGCAGCACATGCACAGAAATCTCTTTATCTTATTAACAAATCGGGTTTCCAGAAAATCCGGAACCGCAGCCACTCCGTATCAAATACTATGGTACAATATAACTGCTTTCTTTGTCATGACACATGGAAGTCTAAATCTATCAATTTTCTAACACATTTATTGAGATGCTTCTTTGTGAAAGATGAGTTGGGTTGCTCATGAGATGTTATGACAAATTTACCAGTATTTACCAGTACGACAGAAGTATGTAAGTTCACATTTTCTGCATCTCTCTTTATAGATCAAGATGATTTTATTGAAATGGGAGACTGAGTTTAAATCTGTGAAAGATTGACTGTTGCATTTAACCCGTATAGGTAAGAGGTAGATTGCTTTAAAACTATCCTGATGGAACAAAGGCTTGCAGGCAATTAAAAAACATTACATTTGGTGACCAGGATAACTCTTTAAGTATTCTCTGAGACCATAACATGGAAGCAATTGTGTGTGTTTTCTAAGGTACTCTAAGTGCCTGCCAACAAGTGCCTGCCACTCCCCCAGTGCTCGCTCTATCTCACTCTCTGTGTGTGTGTGTGTGGAAAGTGTGCTGGAGTCAGAGCAGATCCCCACCAGCTGAAATCTGTTCCATAATCAAGACCTCTACATATACTCAGTCCTGCCAGATCGTAATCTCTGCTCAGTCAGACCATGTTTCTAGCCGTTTGTTCCCGTTGTGCCTGTTTTCCCTTGCCTGACGCTGTTTTCCTCTCCCCTACAATTCTGCCCGCTATGACTCTGGTCCATGTGTCCAGTCTTACTTCTTGTCAGTCCTGCTACTCTGTCCTGGATTCCCCACTCCACGCTCCCTTGGATTCCCCTCCAGACTTGCTTACCCTGTCCCAACACTTGGTTTCCGGCAACCCGCCCGAACTTCCCAGTCTCCTTGTCTGAGTTTATTCTTGGGTCCAGCTGTTCCACTCCGCGTGACAGTACGATCTGGCCAAAGACATGAACCCAGCAGACTCAGATCCTCTCCACCAAACCCTCGCTGGCCAATGCGCCCTGCTCGAGCAACATGACCAAGCCCTGAAAACCCTTCTGGTGCACATCAAGGAGTTTTCACGGAGCCTGTCTGACCTACAGGGCCGAACCTTCACCCAGAGCTCGCAACCAGCCCATAGGTCGCCTCCTCTGCTCCGTGAGCCGTTTGTTCCAGCCCCTGAGCGTTACGACGGCAACCTCGGAGCTTGCAGATCCTTTTTGTTACAATGTTCGCTAGCGAACGGGCCAAGATTTCCTTCCTGATTGGCAGCCTCTGTGGAGCAGCGCTTTCTTGGGCCACGGCTGTGTGGGAGAAACAGTCCCCCGTCTGCTCCTCCTACTCCAGCTTCACGGAGGAGATGAGGAGAGTCTTTGACCACCCTGTCTGCGGTAAGGATGCCGCCAAGGGACTCCTGTCCCTCCGTCAAGGCTCCCATAGTGTCGCATAGATGGCGATCGAGTTTCGCACCCTTGCCGCTGAGAACGGCTGAAATGAGGAGGCCCTTCAGGGAGCATTTAAGAATGCTCTCACCGAGAACTGTTATAATGACTACAGTTCAATCAAAAATGTACTTTATATATATATACACATTAGTGATGGGGGGAAAATCGATCCAGCTACATATCGGGATAGAGAGAGACAAAGAGACACAGAGAGAGATTTTCATTTATTTAACTAGTTGCTCCTACCCTCTACTTTTTTGAACATTTTGTTAAAAATCGCGCAACATTTCAGCGCCCTGCTACTCATGCCAGGAATATAGTACGTTCATATGGTTAGAATGTGTGTATAGGAAACCCTCGGACGTTTTTAAAACTGGTTAAATCACGACTGTGGCTATTACATAACGTGCGTTACATCGGAAAGCGCAGGAAAACCTGATCACAGAAAATGGAAATAAATATCCTTGCGCCACTTCCAGCAATTGTTAACAGTGAGCCGAATTAGATAAGACTGAGCATTCAACTCCCACAGCATCCCCATGTAGTCGAGTATCTTGTGAATTTAATCCTCTTTGATTCTTGGTTGAACCGAAAGAGGGGCACGACGTACCTCCGGTCTCCGCCCAGATCATTCCGGAAGAGCTCTCTCCTGAAATTTTTTCCAAGACGACAGCTAATGATATGTACATCGCCTACGGATGATTTTTATCGCTTATTAACGTTTACTAATACCTAAAGTAGCATTACAAACGTATTTCGAAGTGTTTTGTGAAAGTTTATCGTCTACTTTTTGAATTTTAAAAAATGACGTTACGTTGTGAAATCGCTGTTTTTTTCGTTTATCACACAGTCTACATATAACGATATCTTGGCTTTATATGGCCCGATTTAATCGAAATAAAGACCCAATAGTGTTTATGGGACATCTAGGAGTGCCAACAAAGAAGATGGTGAAAGGTAATGACTGTTTTCTTTTTTATTGTGCGGTTTGTGTAACGCCGAAATGCTAATTATTTTGTTTACGTCCCCTGCTGTGCTTTTCTGTTGTAGTGTATTGGTGCATGCTATCAGATAATAGCTTCTCATGCTGTCGCCGAAAAGCATTTTAAAAATCTGACTTGTTGCCTGGATTCACAACGAGTGTAGCTTTAATTTGATACCCTGCATGTGTATTTTAATGAACTTTTGAGTTTTAACTAATACTATTAGCATTTAGCGTAGCGCATTTGCATTTCCAGAGCTCTAGTTGGGACGCAAGCGTCCCAGGTAGAGGTAAGAGGTTAAGAAAGCTGGGACCAAAGTAACAAAGCCTACCATCAGTAACACACTACGCCGCCAGGGACTCAAATCCTGCAGTGCCAGACGTGACCCCCCTGCTTAAGCCAGTACATGTCCAGACCCGTCTGAAGTTTGCTAGAGAGCATTTGGATGATCCAGAAGAAGATTGGGAGAATGTCATATGGTCAGATGAAACCAAAATATAACTTTTTGGTAAAAACTCAACTCGTCGTGTTTGGAGGACAAAGAATGCTGAGTTGCATCCAAAGAACACCATACCTACTGTGAAGCATGGGGGTGGAAACATCATGCTTTGGGGCTGTTTTTCTGCAAAGGGACCAGGATGACTGATCCGTGTAAAGGAAAGAATGAATGGGGCCATGTATCGTGAGATTTTGAGTGAAAACCTCCTTCCATCAGCAAGGGCATTGAAGATGAAACGTGGCTGGGTCTTTCAGCATGAAAATGATCCCAAACACACCGCCCGGGCAAAAAAGGAGTGGCTTTGTAAGAAGCATTTCAAGGTCCTGGAGTGGCCTAGCCAGTCTCCATATCTCAACCCCATAGAAAATCTTTGGAGGGAGTTGAAAGTCCGTGTTGCCCAGCAACAGCCCCAAAACATCACTGTGCTAGAGGAGATCGGCATGGAGGAATGGGCCAAAATACCAGCAACAGTGTGTGAAAACCTTGTGAAGACTTACAGAAAACGTTTGACCTCTGTCATTGCCAACAAAGGGTATATAACAAAGTATTGAGGTAAACTTTTGTTATTGACCAAATACTTATTTTCCACCATAATTTTTTTAAAGTGGGAGAACTTGCACAATTGGTGGCTGACTAAATACTTTTTTACCCCACTGTATATATATATAGAGAGAGAGGGGAGAGAGAGAGAGGGAACCTGAATGTAAATACATAAGAATCCATAGTCTCCTTCATGGTCCCATGAATGATTTCAGCACTCGTGCATATTCAGCGGAGTGCACTTCAATCTAGGTAAACGGTACAAAATAACACATTGCTGTTTTGGCAGCTTTACCAAGGCTGCCGACTCAATGCTGGGGCCCACATTGCAGTTGTAAGTACCGTAATTGCAGTGTTGTGGTTTAGTTTTATGGTGCTTTCCCCTTTTTTCTGAGTCCAAGTAACTATGGTAACCAACAAACAAATGTATAGACCTTGGATGAAAGGATAAGGAAAAATGTGGTCTAGTCATATCTTTAGATCATAATTGCATGTTATTATAGGTCTTAAAAGGTCCTTTCTGGAATATCTAAACACCAAACATGGAATCCGTGCCCATCAGATTCATTTTCTCAAAAACCATACGGGGGCATTCCGTGTCATCTTTGTGCAGTCGCCCTGCAGATCTCAGGGGATTACTCCATCATATTAAAGAAAGGTGGGCGGAGCAATACTGCTCCTGACACTTGTGTCCTTTTTCTCTCCAGATAAAAAAGTCTGTTCACCTGAAAACCATGAAATAATCCTCAGAGCCTTGTCACAAGCGTTGCCATGTTAATGGTAGTACACTGTAAGCGAGGTGGCCATATCTACATGACATTGTAATTTATGTTACTATCATTCGGAATAGTTGTACATGACCTAAATTTGATTTGAACCAAAACTGCCAATGCCTGCACAATACTCAAAATTAAATTTATCGTTAAGGTTAAATCTATAAAATAAGTCACATTTAATTAATAGAACAGTGAGCTGAAATGTACAGAGGCTACCATTTCTGTGAGCCTGGGAGGTTTGTTTATTTTTTTGACATCACACCATTAACACGTCAACTCCCTTTGGTTTGGATCTGTCTTTATCTTCACAAAAGTCATCCTCCTCTATTCTGTAGCAAGCCTCACCCCAGTTCTGAGAATGGAAGAGAATCACCACAACCGGTATTCTTAGAGTTAGGGCAAATACCAGGCCCTATGGACTGAATATATCGCTTGGTATAAATTTGGAATGCAGTGCAAGCTCTGTGCACTAATTTCTTTCTGCTATGTCTTTTTATAGTGTAGCAGAAAGATGCAGAGATGCATTTCATACCATGTAGCCTAAAGGCTATGGCTTTGTTGCCCTACAAGCCAAGCAGATGTAGACATACATACAGCTAAAGTGTCGTAATCATTTCTCAAGAAATTCTCTGATAGAGGTGTTTGAGGTTGGGGGAGTATAACGTCGTGAATCAACTGGTTCCTTCTCTCTCTCAAGCACTCGCACGCACACACGCACACACACACGCACACACGCACGCACGCACACACACACACTCTCACACGCACGCACGCACACACACACACACACACACACACACACACATTTACATACATACAAGTATTTAGGCTGCTGATATGCTACGGCCTTTGACATTCTTGTTGATTCATATCCATCCGCCATTCAGCTTTTTTCTATTCCCCTGGTGCCAGTTGTCCAGTAATAATTTCCTGAAATGAAATGGCATTGAGAAACTGCTTCCTAAAATGGCGTTTACATTGTTTTGTGAATGGCCTGCACTACTTAAATCAAGTGGTCAAAACATGTTCATTTTCAAACTCATACTGACAAACACATTTAATTTCTTCAAACACAACATATGATACACACTTAAACAACCCCTACATTAACACTTTAATCTTTCAGAATTCACTCAACCTTTGTTAATGTGCTCAATAGCAAAGACATACAAGCACGTGATTTCAACAGAACTAAGCTGGTAGAAACTTGGGAATCATTGTATCAGCAATCCTGTGGGTTGACCTTTTGAAGAGGCGTTCACACCACAGCTCAGCTGATTGAAGCTCGAAGCCGGAAATGGAAGCTCAGCGATTACCTGGAAAGGGTTTTCTGGGTATTACCAAATACACACAGAGTTCTAATTAAGATAAAAACTGGGCTGAACCACAAACCAAGAGAGAGAGAGAAAAAAAAATAGAAAAGAAAGCAAAAGTTTTTGACTTCCTTTTAATTCGATTTGGTCTATACAGATTTATAGTTGTTCCATTTGGTCTGCAAAGTGATCCCAAGGTTTAGTTAACGAAGTAACATTTTATTTCTGGTCGCTAAGTCAACTAGTACTTAGCTAAATGGCTAGTTATTGAAATGTGACACATCCATGCCCAGAAATAAAATAATTTCAAAACAATATCAATATGATCTGTTGTAGGCCTATGTAGCTTCTTAATACATGTGTTTAATCATTCAGTTGAAGATGGACGTTCCATCAAATCAAATCAAATGTATTTATATAGCCCTTCGTACATCAGCTGATATCTCAAAGTGCTGTACAGAAACCCAGCCTAAAACCCCAAACAGCAAGCAAGGCAGGTGTAGAAGCACGGTGGCTAGGAAAAACTCCCTAGAAAGGCCAAAACCTAGGAAGAAACCTAGAGAGGAACCAGGCTATGTGGGGTGGCCAGTCCTCTTCTGGCTGTGCCGGGTGGAGATTATAACAGAACATGGCCAAGATGTTCAAATGTTGATGTTCATCACAATACATGTAATCAGGTTTCAGTCGCTGGTCGACCAAAGTGTTGAATAGTAAGGAGCTATTTCCAGCAGTCAAAAGCCCAAATCTCCCTCTAGTGGCCTCATGGGTGGAAGGTTATTCATATATTTTTTAAATAATTTCATTATAAATAAATATATATTTTTTTTAAACAGCTGAAAAACTGATGTTTTTTTTATATGTCTTCTGTGATGTATATAAAGCATAATATTGGGATGCAAACTCAAACTTTAATACATTTAAACTCCTAATCTGACATGGTGCAGTTACATTACATTTAAGTCATTTAGCAGACGCTCTTATCCAGAGCGACTTACAAATTGGTGCATTCACCTTATGACATCCAGTGGAACAGTAGTGCATCTAAATCTTTTAAGGGGGGGGGTGAGAGGGATTACTTTATCCTATCCTAGGTATTCCTTAAAGAGGTGGGGTTTCAGGTGTCTCTGGAAGGTGGTGATTGACTCCGCTGTCCTGGCGTCGTGAGGGAGTTTGTTCCACCATTGGGGGGCCAGAGCAGCGAACAGTTTTGACTGGGCTGAGCGGGAACTGTACTTCCTCAGTGGTAGGGAGGCGAGCAGGCCAGAGGTGGATGAACACAGTGCCCTTGTTTGGGTGTAGGGCCTGATCAGAGCTTGGAGGTACTGAGGTGCCGTTCCCCTCACAGCTCCGTAGGCAAGCACCATGGTCTTGTAGCGGATGCGGGCTTCAACTGGAAGCCAGTGGAGAGAGCGGAGGAGCGGGGTGAAGTGAGAGAACTTGGGAAGGTTGAACACCAGACGGGCTGCGGCGTTCTGGATGAGTTGTAGGGGTTTAATGGCACAGGCAGGGAGCCCAGCCAACAGCGAGTTGCAGTAATCCAGACGGGAGATGACAAGTGCCTGGATTAGGACCTGCGCCGCTTCCTGTGTGAGGCAGGGTCGTACTCTGCGGATGTTGTAGAGCATGAACCTACAGGAACGGGCCACCGCCTTGATGTTAGTTGAGAACGACAGGGTGTTGTCCAGGATCACGCCAAGGTTCTTAGCGCTCTGGGAGGAGGACACAATGGATGGCGAGATCATGGAACGGGCAGTCCTTCCCCGGGAGGAAGAGCAGCTCCGTCTTGCCGAGGTTCAGCTTGAGGTGGTGATCCGTCATCCACACTGATATGTCTGCCAGACATGCAGAGATGCGATTCGCCACCTGGTCATCAGAAGGGGGAAAGGAGAAGATTAAATGTGTGTCGTCTGCATAGCAATGATAGGAGAGACCATGTGAGGTTATGACAGAGCCAAGTGACTTGGTGTATAGCGAGAATAGGAGAGGGCCTAGAACAGAGCCCTGGGGGACACCAGTGGTGAGAGCACGTGGTGTGGAGACGGATTCTCGCCACGCCACCTGGTAGGAGCGACCTGTCAGGTAGGACGCAATCCAAGCGTGGGCCGCGCCGGAGATGCCCAACTCGGAGAGGGTGGAGAGGAGGATCTGATGGTTCACAGTATCGAAGGCAGCCGATAGGTCTAGAAGGATGAGAGCAGAGGAGAGAGAGTTAGCTTTAGCAGTGCGGAGCGCCTCCGTGATACAGAGAAGAGCAGTCTCAGTTGAATGACTAGTCTTGAAACCTGACTGATTTGGATCAAGAAGGTCATTCTGAGAGAGATAGCGGGAGAGCTGGCCAAGGACGGCACGTTCAAGAGTTTTGGAGAGAAAAGAAAGAAGGGATACTGGTCTGTAGTTGTTGACATCGGAGGGATCGAGTGTAGGTTTTTTCAGAAGGGGTGCAACTCTCGCTCTCTTGAAGACGGAAGGGACGTAGCCAGCGGTCAGGGATGAGTTGATGAGCGAGGTGAGGTAAGGGAGAAGGTCTCCGGAAATGGTCTGGAGAAGAGAGGAGGGGATAGGGTCAAGCGGGCAGGTTGTTGGGCGGCCGGCCGTCACAAGACGCGAGATTTCATCTGGAGAGAGAGGGAGAAAGAGGTCAGAGCACAGGGTAGGGCAGTGTGAGCAGAACCAGCGGTGTCGTTTGACTTAGCAAACGAGGATCGGATGTCGTCGACCTTCTTTTCAAAATGGTTGACGAAGTCATCTGCAGAGAGGGAGGAGGGGGGGGAGGAGGATTCAGGAGGGAGGAGAAGGTTGCAAAGAGCTTCCTAGGGTTAGAGGCAGATGCTTGGAATTTAGAGTGGTAGAAAGTGGCTTTAGCAGCAGAGAGAGAAGAGGAAAATGTAGAGAGGAGGGAGTGAAAGGATGTCAGGTCCGCAGGGAGGCGAGTTTTCCTCCATTTCCGCTCGGCTGCCCGGAGCCCTGTTCTGTGAGCTCGCAATGAGTCGTCGAGCCACGGAGCGGGAGGGGAGGACCGAGCCGGCCTGGAGGATAGGGGACATAGAGAGTCAAAGGAAAGGGAGGAGAGGAGGGTTGAGGAGGCAGAATCAGGAGATAGGTTGGAGAAGGTTTGAGCAGAGGGAAGAGATGATAGGATGGAAGAGGAGAGAGTAGCGGGGGAGAGAGAGCGAAGGTTGGGACGGCGCGATACCATCCGAGTAGGGGCAGTGTGGGAAGTGTTGGATGAGAGCGAGAGGGAAAAGGATACAAGGTAGTGGTCGGAGACTTGGAGGGGAGTTG
This sequence comes from Oncorhynchus nerka, assembly GCF_034236695.1. Lineage (NCBI taxonomy): Eukaryota > Metazoa > Chordata > Actinopteri > Salmoniformes > Salmonidae > Oncorhynchus > Oncorhynchus nerka. Next base: position 15,721,409 of record NC_088417.1, on the reverse strand, counting down.
CAATGAGGTTAGTGGAAGAACAGCATCTAGTAAAGATGAGGTTGAGCGTATTTCCTGCCTTGTGAGTAGGGGGAAGGTGAGAGGGTGAGGTCAAAAGAGGAGAGGAGTGGAAAGAAGGAGGCAGAGAGGAATGAGTCAAAGGTAGACGTGGGGAGGTTAAAGTCGCCCAGAACTGTGAGAGGTGAGCCGTCCTCAGGAAAGGAGCTTATCAAGGCATCAAGCTCATTGATGAACTCTCCGAGGGAACCTGGAGGGCGATAAATGATAAGGATGTTAAGCTTGAAAGGGCTGGTAACTGTGACAGCATGGAATTCAAAGGAGGCGATAGACAGATGGGTAAGGGGAGAAAGAGAGAATGACCACTTGGGAGAGATGAGGATCCCGGTGCCACCACCCCGCTGACCAGAAGCTCTCGGGGTGTGCGAGAACACGTGGGCAGACGAAGAGAGAGCAGTAGGAGTAGCAGTGTTGTCTGTGGTGATCCATGTTTCCGTCAGTGCCAAGAAGTCGAGGGACTGGAGGGAGGCATAGGCTGAGATGAACTCTGCCTTGTTGGCCGCAGATCGGCAGTTCCAGAGGCTACCGGAGACCTGGAACTCCACGTGGGTCGTGCGCGCTGGGACCACCAGATTAGGGTGGCCGCGGCCACGAGGTGTGGAGCGTTTGTATGGTCTGTGCAGAGAGGAGAGAACAGGGATAGACAGACACATAGTTGACAGGCTACACAAGAGGCTACGCTAATGCAAAGGAGATTGGAATGACAAGTGGACTACACGTCTCGAGTGTTCAGAAAGTTAAGCTTACGTAGCAAGAATCTTATTGACTAAAATGATTAAAATGATACAGTACTGCTGAAGTAGGCTAGCTGGCAGAGGCTGCGTTGTTGACTATGTAGGCTTGCTGGCAGTGGCTGCGTTGTTGACACTACACTAATCAAGTCGTTCCGTTGAGTGTAATAGTTTCTACTGTGCTGCTATTCGGGGCTAGCTGGCTAGCTAGCAGTGTTGATTACGTTACGTTGCGTTAAAAGAACGACAATAGCTGGCTAGCTAACCTAGGAAATCGCTCTAGACTACACAATTATCTTTGATACAAAGACGGCTATGTAGCTAGCTATGTAGCTAGCTACGATCAAACAAATCAAGCCGTTGTACTGTAATGAAATGAAATGAAAAATGTGATACTACCTGTGGAGCGAAGCGAAATGCGACCGGATTGTTGAGTGCGGAAGTTCTGTTCGGTAGACGTTGGCTAGCTGTTGGCTAGCTAGCAGTGTCTCCTACGTTAAGGACGACAAATAGCTGGCTAGCTAACCTCGGTAAATTAAGATAATCACTCTAAAACTACACACTCTAAACTACACAATTATCTTGGATACGAAGACAGCAAAGACAACTATGTAGCTAGCTAACACTACACTAATCAAGTCGTTCAGTTGAGTGTAATAGTTGTGCTGCTAATCGGTAGACGGTGGACTAGCTAACGGTGGACGTTAGCTAGCTGGCTAGCTGCAGGGCAGTGTAGACTGCGTTAGGATGACGAAATACGATAATTACGCAATTATCTATGATACAAAGACGGCTATGTAGCTAGCTAAGAAGAAATTGCTAAGATTAGACAAATCAAACCGTTGTACTATAATGAAATGTAATGAAATGTAATACTACCTGCGGACCGAGTGCAGATGCGACCGCTCGCTCCAACCCGGAAGTCCGCTTTGGTACAGGTGTCTTCTTTGTTTAAGCCCATAACTATGTGTGTGAGGTGTATACTTTGTTTCAAAGTAGATCTGTTTCCGACTACCAAGAAGCACTCTGTGTAACTCTGATTTAGCCCACTGCAATAAAAGGTGTTAATGCAGTACAGTACAAATCAATCTGAAAATACTTAACTTTTCCCTCATGTTAGTCTGCAATAATATAAAAAACCGAACCATGACCACTTCCCTAACCATGACACTTATGTAATATCTACCTAAGCAGACCGGATTCCCTTCTTGCTACTTTAAAACATCTAATGATTTCAAAGCAGTCTTCGCCCTTGCATCCAAGTCTTCATGATATAGAACGCATTATCTCCACAACCTTTTGATGTTTGATTTTCTCACATTGAGGTTTCTGCTAATTAAAAAGCCACAAATGGAGGGGCCGAGCAGTTTAATACACTGTGGTTGAGTTGTTTGTGAAACTCCCATAGCCATTAATGGGAGCTGTAACAATTATGTGTTTCAGGAGAACTATGGGCCTGGCTTTCAAGTGGGTAGACTGATTCACTCCAAAATACATAGCAGGTGAACAAAGCATTCTGGATCCACTCAGACTTTGACCAATAAAGCGATGCGTGTTGCGCCAGCTCAGCTAAGATACATTATCATCACTTTTTACACCTTGGCTTCAAAGGGGGGATTTTCTCATTCAAGTAATTTGGCTCGAATAAACCAGTTTCATATTCCCTATAATGGCAAACCCCACTGAGTGAAACTCAAGAGTTAGCATTGTGGTATCATGTAAAGTTCACAGTGAACCCACAACGTCGAGAAGACTGCGTCATACCGATAGACCATAATGCTTAGGGAAAAAGAATACAAAAACACAAACACACGCTTCAAATCATATGTTTTCCGCTTTCCCCCTCCTTTTAAATCATGTGCTCCAGAAATGGCAACCTTATCCCCTAGTGTGTTGCTATGAGTCAGCCAGTGCAAATAAGGGGAATGTCCCCTTCACCGAGCCACATAAATAGAGACTGAAATGTCTTTTCATCTTAAACAGGAGAGCACGAGTGGGAATGAATAACCACTAGGGGAAAACATCGATACAGTTACATATCGCAACATTATTTTGGAAGATATTATATCGATACTTTGACTCCAAGTAACAATTAAATGAAAAAGTAGGTAGCGTTAGCTAGCGCTAGACAGCTGTACTTGCGCCAAAATGCCGGTATTGTTCATCCTATAGCTTGTTCTCCATCTTCTTTTTAAATAGTGAGCCAACATGTTTTCAGAACTTTTATTTCCATGACTGATCAAAACAAATTTTCGCAGGATCACACGTCTCTCTGCAGCAGACATGTAGTGAGCAATATGTTTGGAACATCAAATCACAAAAAAAATTGTTGTATCGAATTGCAATACATATAGAATTGTGAGAATCATGAGTATCGCAATACATGTCGTATTGGCACCTAAGTATCATCATAATATCGTATCGTGAGGCCCCAGGTAATTCCAAGAATTCAACCAGTTCATTCTAAGAATGGAAGTGTCCTTAAGTGGATGTTGATGTTATCTTGGTGCTTGAACACGTTGCAGTGCTGGGAAGTCCAGTTTCATACCATGTTACCCACTAATGCATCCATCTATGGTTGTTTCTACGCAGACATGCGCTCACACACACTGAGCAGAGATTACGATCTGGCAGGACTGAGTATATGTAGAGGTCTTGATTATGGAACAGATTGCAGCTGGTGGGGATCTGCTCCAGCACACGCACGCACGCACGCACGCACGCACGCACGCACGCACGCACGCACGCACGCACACACACACACACACACACACACACACACACACACACACACAGAGACACACAAGCGCGTGGGGCAGACTTTTGCGAAATGCTGTGTTTTTACCCCTTGGTTTAACATATTTTCATTATATAGAGATTTATGTAATAGCCAGCAATGTAGGATGAGCATATTTCTGTCCCATTTGTTATAGGGGGAAAGGGAGGGGATTACATCACTGATAATGAAAACAATGCAGGGGAATGCTGTTGTGCTTTTCAAGGTTAATGGACTTCAGATGAGACATCGGAGGCTCGAATTGGACAGTACGGGAAAAATTTAACAAGGACCAATATTTAAATACATTTGCCTTAATACATTTGCCTCATACATCTTCAATAACAACAGCTATGATAATATAATCAACTTCTGTAGACATTACTTTGCAGGCATTTCAATTAGTGAAGATGATCCAAATGCACAGAAAAAGGCATTTTCTCTCAGCAGAGTCTACTCTATTCCATAGGATCAAGGATACAAATAATCACCCAAAAAATAAACGAAGACAGACTGTTATGTTGAAAACAAAAAAGGAACTTTTGCTTTTACCACCAGGGAAGTCCACTTCCTGCCTACGCTCACCACCATAGCCTTTTCCTCAAGCCTGGGAATACACACGCCTGCACAGGGTTACATTCTTTCATGTTGTTTCACATTCATCTGATTTTATACATCTCTGTGGTGAACAGCAACTTCCAACTGCGGAATAGACAAAAATACATGGAGGATAGTAAAGAAAGAAAGAAAGAAAGAAAGAAAGAAAGAAAGAAAGAAAGAAAGAAAGAAAGAAAGAAAGAAAGAAAGAAAGAAAGAAAAAAAAGAGAGGAAGGAAGAGAGAGAGAGAGAAAAGAAAGACAGAGAGAAAGAAAATAAAAAAATGAAAGAAAGAGAAAGAAAGAAAGAGAGGGAGAAGGAAAGAGAGAAAAGAAAGAAAAAAGAAAGAGAAGAGCAAACGGAAGAAGAGGAACGGAAGACAGAACGAGAGATGGAAAGAGACAACTAGAAAGAACAATTATGAAAGCGAGAGAAAGACTTTGTGGGGGGCGGTGACCAGACCACGTGGAGGCCCAGATAGGATGGAAAAGACCACGTGGAGGCCCAGATAGGATGGAAAGAGAGACTTTGTGGGGGGCGGTGACCAGACCACGTGGAGGCCCAGATAGGATGGAAAAGACCACGTGGAGGCCCAGATAGGATGGAAAGAGAGACTTTGTGGGGGGCGGTGACCAGACCACATGGAGGCCCAGATAGGATGGAAAGAGAGACTTTGTGGGGGGCAGTGACCAGACCACGTGGAGGCCCAGATAGGATGGAAAGAGAGACTTTGTGGGGGGCGGTGACCAGACCACGTGGAGGCCCAGATAGGATGGAAAGAGAGACTTTGTGGGGGCGGTGACCAGACCACGTGGAGGCCCAGATAGGATGGAAAGAGAGACTTTGTGGGGGCGGTGACCAGACCACGTGGAGGCCCAGATAGGATGGAAAGAGAGACTTTGTGGGGCGGTGACCAGACCACGTGGAGGCCCAGATAGGATGGAAAGAGAGACTTTGTGGGGGCGGTGACCAGACCACGTGGAGGCCCAGATAGGATGGAAAGAGAGACTTTGTGGGGGCGGTGACCAGACCACGTGGAGGCCCAGATAGGATGGAAAGAGAGACTTTGTGGGGGGCGGTGACCAGACCACGTGGAGGCCCAGATAGGATGGAAAGGGAGACTTTGTGGGGGGCGGTGACCAGACCACGTGGAGGCCCAGATAGGATGGAAAGAGAGACTTTGTGGGGGGCGGTGACCAGACCACGTGGAGGCCCAGATAGGATGGAAAAAGAGACTTTGTGGGGGCGGTGACCAGACCACGTGGAGGCCCAGATAGGAAGGAAAGAGAGACTTTGTGGGGGGCGGTGACCAGACCACGTGGAGGCCCAGATAGGATGGAAAGAGAGACTTTGTGGGGGCGGTGACCAGACCACGTGGAGGCCCAGATAGGATGGAAAGAGAGACTTTGTGGGGGGCGGTGACCAGACCACGTGGAGGCCCAGATAGGATGGAAAGAGAGACTTTGTGGGGGCGGTGACCAGACCACGTGGAGGCCCAGATAGGATGGAAAGAGAGACTTTGTGGGGGTGGTGACCAGACCACGTGGAGGCCCAGATAGGATGGAAAGAGAGACTTTGTGGGGGGCGGTGACTAGACCACGTGGAGGCCCAGATAGGATGGAAAGAGAGACTTTGTGGGGGGCGGTGACCAGACCACGTGGAGGCCCAGATAGGATGGAAAGAGAGACTTTGTGGGGGTGGTGACCAGACCACGTGGAGGCCCAGATAGGATGGAAAGAGAGACTTTGTGGGGGTGGTGACCAGACCACGTGGAGGCCCAGATAGGATGGAAAGAGAGACTTTGTGGGGGGCGGTGACCAGACCACGTGGAGGCCCAGATAGGATGGAAAGAGAGACTTTGTGGGGGCGGTGACCAGACCACGTGGAGGCCCAGATAGGATGGAAAGAGAGACTTTGTGGGGGGGGTGACCAGACCACGTGGAGGCCCAGATAGGATGGAAAGAGAGACTTTGTGGGGGCGGTGACCAGACCACGTGGAGGCCCAGATAGGATGGAAAAGACCACGTGGAGGCCCAGATAGGATGGAAAGAGAGACTTTGTGGGGGCGGTGACCAGACCACGTGGAGGCCCAGATAGGATGGAAAAGACCACGTGGAGGCCCAGATAGGATAGAAAGATTCCCCTAGCCAGTAGAAAGAGAAAACACTTTTCCAGCATTAGCTCGGTAAAGGGGGATTGTTAGGGGGCTACTGCTGGAAATGCTTCAATCTGGGACCTCATCTCGTGTTTTCCCCCAACCATAGGCTGCGCGTGAGTTTCAAGTTTGGGGAAGATCATTTTCACCATAAAAACACACCATCATCGCATGTGCAGACTTATTATACATTTTTGAATGTAACCTTTATGTAACCTTTATTTAACAAGGCAAGTCAGTTAAGAACAAATTCTTATTTACAATGACGGCCTACATCGTCCAAACCCGGACGACGCTGGGCCAATTGTGCGACGCAATATGGGACGCCCAATCACAGCCGGTTGTGATACAATTTATGTGAGCCTACTGTACTATTCCTAATCTGATGAGTTGATTGGATAGTCCTAATTTAAGCTAATAATGTACCTCAATCCTGACCCCTCCTGTCTCAGCCTCCAGTATTTATGCTGCAGTAGTTTATGTGTCGGGGGGCTAGGGTCAGTTTGTTATATCTGGAGTACTTCTCCTGTCCTATTTGGTGTCCTGTGTGAATCTAAGTGTGCGTTCTCTAATTCTCTCCTTCTCTCTTTCTTTCTCTCTCTCGGAGGACCTGAGCCCTAGGACCATGCCCCAGGACTACCTGACAGGATGACTACTTGCTGTCCCCAGTCCACCTGGCCGTGCTGCTGCTCCAGTTTCAACTGACCTGAGCCCTAGGACCATGCCCCAGGACTACCTGACATGATGACTCCTTGCTGTCCCCAGTCCACCTGACCGTGCTGCTGCTCCAGTTTCAACTGTTCTGCCTTATTATTATTCGACCATGCTGGTCATTTATGAACATTTGAACATCTTGGCCATGTTCTGTTATACTCTCCACCCGGCACAGCCAGAAGAGGACTGGCCACCCCACATAGCCTGGTTCCTCTCTAGGTTTCTTCCTAGGTTTTGGCCTTTCTAGGGAGTTTTTCCTAGCCACCGTGTTTCTACACCTGCATTGCTTGCTGTTTGGGGTTTTAGGCTGGGTTTCTGTACAGCACTTTGAGATATCAGCTGATGTACGAAGGGCTATATAAATAAATTTGATTTGATTTGAATCACTGTTCGCAAAAAAAGACTGTTCAATGCATGGCTGAGCGCGTATAGCGTAGAGTAGACCTTGGCTATAGGCTAAAGGCCAGGGATCATCAACTACATTCAGCCACAGTCCGATTCTTTCTTGAATGGATGGTCAGGGGGCTGCAACATAATTATAAATAATTTGTTTCTTCTCCTTTCTTTGCAAGGGAAGAATTTGGACTTTTATAAACACATTTCATGCAATTCTACTACACTTTATAAACTTAGCAAAAAAAGAATAGTTCTCTCACTGTCAACTGCGTTTATTTTCAGCAAACTTAACATGTGTAAATATTTGTATGAACATAACAAGATGATGTCTGATGTCAAGTGAGGGCCTGCCTTACAACAGGCCTAGAAGCCTTCAGTCCAGCCTCTCTCAGCCTATTGCGGACAGTCTGAGCACTGATGGAGGGATTGTGCATTCCTGGTGTAACTCGAGCAGTTGTTGTTGCCATCCTGTACCTGTCCCGCAGGTGTGATGTTCGGGTGTACCGATCCTGTGCAGGTGTTGTTACACGTGGTCTGCCACTGCGAGGACGATCAGCTGTCCGTCCTGTCTCCCTGTAGCGCTGTCTTAGGTGTCTCACAGTACGGACATTGCAATGTATTTCCCTGGCCACATCTGCAGTCCTCATGCCTCCTTGCTGCATGCCTAAGGCACGTTCACGCAGATGAGCAGGGACCCTGGGCCTTAATTGCCTACCGTCTGTACGCTGTTAGTGTCTTAACGACCATTCCACAGGTGCATGTTCATTAATTGTTTATGGTTCATTGAACAAGCATGGGAAACAGTGTTTAAACCCTTTACAATGAAGATCTGTGAAGTTATTTGGATTTTTACGAATGATCTTTGAAAGACAGGGTCCTGAAAAAGGGACGTTTCTTTTTTTGCTGAGTTTATGACTGGAGACATTAGCAGAAGATTTTTTAATACGACAAATTACAGGGTAGCCCACTCTGCTGATACTGACAAACAGATCAATGAAAATAACGTTGTCTGATGCATATATTAGGCCTACGAGAAGTGGAGACACAATTACAATATGATATCCTTCTAACCTGGAGGAGGAAATTATTGTCCAAAAACAACCTTTCAAGTGGCACTGACCTAAAAATGATAAAGAGTGACTATGCGCACTCACCGGGGATATTACCGATGCTCTCTCCATTGTTGCTCTCCATAAGGCTATAGACCTACAATTAAGTTGAGAATTTGGATAACTAAAAGACAGATGAGAGTCTTTTCATTGTCTTCTCCTTACAGCAATAGCCATTTTCTTTCCAAACTATGTTTTCCCTCGATTGAATTTTGAAATATTGCGATATGCCTGGCTTGGCCTCTCTACTTTTCACTGAAAGTCACATCTGAACAATCATCTATTTGGTATTTGCAGTGAGCGCTGCTCAAATGGCCATCTTTAGGCAATGTGATGGAAAACAATCCACAGATGACTTTTTAAGAAGCTCATGATCCTTTGTGGCCAAATCATATGCTTTCTGGTGTAGGTGCCTATTTTGAAGGATTTGTTTGTTAATAGATAGGAGTAGGCTAACGAGGCTATATCATTTTGGCAATTTAATTAAATTTACTTTAAGGGAAGCTTTATGGACGCGCCAACTATGCCCCCAACCACGATGTAAGCAAAGCTCACAACCAGACTGGTCTCTTCCACCCCCGCCACCCCCAACTTCCCCTGACACCCACGCACACCTCCCCCTGACTGACTCCACCATCCGCCAACACCCACTCCTTCCTCCCTCTTTGTCTGGGGCTGGAAACCAAGGAAAAGTTCAATGACCTCTCTTAACTCTCTCTTATTCGTTCTGCGTGTTTTTTGGGGTATCAGCTGAGCTCATTCTGGCCATGTAAAGGAATGAGAGGAAAGCATTGATGTAAGGGTGAGTGAGACAATCTGTCTTTGTTTTGCTTTCTGTGCAATAAGCTTGTAGCTGAGTACCAGTCTGTTTAACTAACACTCCTTGTACTCTGTTTCATTATGACATGACAGGAGTGGCAAGGAGTGGAATGACTGGTACTCAGGCTAATAGGCTTGGGTAGCACATAGAGAGATGAAGAAAGTGAGCGCAAGAAGAGAATCTGAGATGATCCTCACCCACTACATCATCCTCTCCTCAAGCTCTTCAGCACCAAATCTCTTCTAACGTACATAAGAGGCTTCCCTGATCAACGGAACAATGGATACCCAAAACAGGGGCCATCCATTATTGAACCAAAAGAGCAACACTACTCAATCAACAGTACAGACTGAATACCGACTGGGATACCACAACTCTCAAATCAGACACCAAGATGCTGTCTCTGTCAAACGTTGAGCTTTTTCAGACACCTGAACAATTGCTTCAAACTCTACGAAATGTAGAACTTTTTGATTCTTGTGTATGTGAAATAACTTTTGAGGATCCCTTGATCTTCAATGCTTCAGAGAAGTTTCTCTTCCACTTGAAATGCAAGGTGAATCACAACTTTGCATTTAATTAGTCTTCACCTTAACTCTTCTCTTCTATTGTCCTCATTAGAGGCAAGATCTTCTCTATCAATACTGTATCAAGCGTTGAGAAAACATGGCCAGCATGGGCTCCACCTCCATCTGGACCTTCAAACAAAAGTTGACAGAAAGCCAGAGTTGCCAATTAGCACAGAATGATGTTATTTTCTCCCCAGTTATCGCTCTCCAAACAGAACAATGAGGATCCGCGGTTCAGGCCGACCCACGCTCCGGTTACATGTTTCTGCTGCGAGGCCCAGTTTGTGTGAGCGTAATCCTTGAGAAAGCAGCTTTTTACAAAACACAAAGAGCAATGCTGGAGCCAGGGACCTCATCACCAGATAAAAGTGTGGAACAAACTATTTCCCCCTATGAGGCAAACTGTCTGGTGTTATATCAGGGAGAGGTTTTACCATGCGATGAGTGCTGTGAAAACATGACTTCACCTGAGAGTCAAATGGGACTATCATATCTTGGATGTAGGATTGGTGTATACTGTTGGTTTGAATGACTGTTGCTTGTTGAAGAGATATTTCTGTTCAAAGGCTGCATTCAAAAACACGCATTGTATTAAGATCCAATAAAAAATACATTTCACAATATAATTCTGTCTTTTTTTGTGCATAATATTTCAGCGTTTACTGACATGTACCATTTGCAACAATGAGAATGTCCATTTGAAATGTGAAAATATTGTAACACTTCATTAGTGGTGTCATAAAATGTTTAATTCATATTCAAAATAATATTAAAGCTTATTCACGCATGTCTTATAGCATTATAGCGGCTTAATGACCTATTGCCAGCTTTATGGCCCTTAGAACTGAGCATCTTAACCCCCAGGGTTTCTATTATGATGTTTGAGTTTGTTCTCCTTTTGCAGGGGGGAATACCAAGGGGACTTTCAATTTCTGTCAGGTGAACAAGATGGTAAACAGAACAGAGATAATGCCTGATAAAATGGGGATTTTCCACCTTTGCATATATTTGCATTCGCGTCAAAACAGGATAGTTGGGCCCTTTCTCTGTGTTTCAATTTGAAATACAGTTTTGAGACTCAAAACTTGTTTTCGATTCACCGCAAGAGCCAACTGGTTCTTTCAAACGGAGGCAATTAAAGAAAAAAAAACAAGAAAAAAAACAATCAAAATCATCTCTGTCGCATTGTACCGTGCTAATATTTGGTTAGCATTTGATGACCTTTCATTCACAATGCATTGTACCATGCTAATATTTGGTTAGCATCTGATGACCTCTCATTCACAATGCATTGTACCATGCTAATATTTGGTTAGTATTTGATGACCTCTCATTCACAATGCATTGTACCATGCTAATATTTGTTTAGCATCTGATGACCTCTCATTCACAATCCTGTGATTGGGATTGGGGGTCCCATAGGGCGACGCACAATTGGCCCAATGTCATCCAGGTTTGGCCGGGGTAGGCCGTCACTGTAAATAAGAATTTGTTCTTAACTGACTTGCCTCGTTAAATAAAGGTAAAACAAATTGTACCGTGCTAATAATCCTTCACAATGCATTGTACATCTGCTAGGAAAGGTTGACATGGACAATGTGGTCCAGCCAAAGCAATATGATGCTCGCAGATATCCTGCCAAAGCCACAATAGTCCGTCTGGTGTGTTTAATACAAGGAATCAGGGTGGAACCACAGGTACCGTTAACGTCTGAGGGGTCAAGGTCTCCAAACTGATGTCAGCTCTCCATTCTCAAGGTCTCTCTCTCCATCTCTGTGTGTATAGCACTGTCACTGAAGCCATAGTGCTAATGCAACCACTATCCTGCCGTCAAATATCCAATATCCATTGCGTTGTTAGCCTTTTAGTCTGGTCTTCTTCAGTGGCAGCCCTGGGGGCATCAAGTCACGGCGCTAACGCTCATTACTTAGACACCCACACTCCACACTCTCTCCCCTCACTGAACCATATAATCACCCCCAAACCACCCAGCACCCCCCAAACTACGCAGCACCCCCCCAACTAACCAGCTATCTATTGGAGCTCCCAAAGCGCTTTGTAAACCAACCCCAGAAAAGCACATATTCCAAAGCGTAGTATGACAGATTGGACCTCCAGGGTCTGATGAGGGGGATCACAGAGCAATGTGATGAAAACAACAACCCTTGAAAGGAATACAAACAAAAACACAGACGATGGTGTATTAAGCAGAGAGGAGAGAGTGTGTTGCTATGCATCTCGTCTGTATCCAGTCTTAGGTTGTAGGGCGCCCCTCTGGGCTCCCTGAATGCTAAATCACCCATCTGCCACTGTGTTCCCCTTATGTCCCTTGCCCCTGTGGAGCTACAGGTAACTGCCAGAATAAAGGAAACGCTTGAGTAAATGAGGGATACAAAGTATATTGAAAGCAGTAGCTTCCACACAGGTGTGGTTCCTGACTTAATTAAGCAATTAACATCCCGTCATGCTTAGGGTCATGTATAAAACGCCCAGTTACCCATTATTTTGGCTACCATGGCTAGAAGAAGAGATCTCAGTGGTTTTGACAGAGAGGTTTCAAAGGAGCATAGGGGGCCAAAAGGGTGTGTGTGTGTGTGTGTGTGTGTGTGTGTGTGTGTGTGTGTGTGTGTGTGTGTGTGTGTGTGTGTGTGTGTGTGTGTGTGTGTGTGTGTGTGTGTGTGTGTGCGTGTCTCAGTCACCAGATCTCAACCCAATTGAACACTCATGGGAGATTCTGGTGCGATGCCTGAAACAGTGTATTCTACCACCATCAGCAAAACACAAAATTATGGAAATTTCTTGATGAAGAATGGTGTCGCATCCCTCCAATAGATTTCCAGACACTTGTAGAATCTATGTCAAGGTGGATTGAAGCTGTTCTGGCTCGTGGTTGTCCAACACCCTATTAAGACACTTTATGTTGGTGTTTCCTTTATTTAGGCAGCTACCTGTACAATCTCCTCTACAGAATATGTGTGTGTGTGTGTGTTTGAGTTTGAATAAAACAAGTCAGTTTGCATGAGAGAGGATGTGTAAGCAGCATACAAAACGAAACATTAAGAACATCTTCCTAATATTGAGTTGCACCCCCTTTTTCCCTCAGAACAGCCTCAATTCGTCGGGGCATGGACTCTACAAGGTGTCGAAAGCGTTCCACAGGGACGCTGGCCCATGTTGACTCCAATGCTTCCCACAGTTGTGTCAAGTTGGCTGGATGTCCTTTGGGTGGTGGACCATTCTTAATACACATGGGAAACCGTTGAGTGTGAAAAACCCAGCAGCGTTGCAGTTCTTGACACAAACTGGTGTGCCTGGCAGCTACTACTATACCCCGTTCAAAAGCACTTAAATCTTTTGTCTTGCCCATTCACCCTCTGAATGGCACACATCCATGTCTCAACTGTCTCAAGGCTTAAAAATACTTCTTTAACCTTCTTATCTACACTGATTCAAGTGGATTTAGCAAGAGACATCAATAAGGGATCAATATCTTTCACCTGGATTCACCTGGTCAGTCTATGTCATGGAAAGAGAAGGTGTCCTTAATGTTTTGTACACTAGGTGTATGTGTGCACTGGTATTTTGTGTGTGTGTATCGGCATATTATTCCCAGCTTGTGTTGTGCCGTTGTCAACAGCATCAATAGTTCTAGCCACTTGTGATTGACTGTTACTTTCCATCACTCTCACAGAGGTGCTGAACTGCCTTCATGTGTGAGATGACTGTGTGCTTCACTCTTAGGAAAAAAAAGGTGCTATCTAGAACCTTAAAGGGTTCTTCGGCTGTCCTTATAGAATAACCTTTTTCTAAGAGTGTATGCCAGTGAAATGAATAGACTATCAAAACAAACAGAAACACTTCCACACAAAATGTCTCCACCACACAGTCTGTGGTTAAAACGCAGACATTTGCCTCCACCGATCCATCCTACACGTTGAAGTTAATGCTATAATGTCACCCAGTGACAAAACGTTATAGGTCCCATTTAAAACACCATGGATACATTTTTAATTCCACTTAGCCCTGGTCTTTATTATACCATGGAACCATGTCTAGACAACTCTATGCTTCATTTTCCCAGAATGCACTCGCTCGAGGAAAATCCCAGGAAGTGAACCCGAAACACACCACATGAGTTAAATCTTCAGATTGAAGGCGTGCCCCTCCATAAAAATGATGATACTTTAATATGTCGACCTAACCACTGTAGTTTGGCTCACGCTCGCTGTTGGTATTCACTGTATACTTTTCAGCTCAAGTGGAATGGCATTCAAACAAGAAATATATGTTTTTTAAATTTAACCTTAATTTAATTAGGCAAGTAAGTTAAGGACAAATTCTTATTTACAATGACGGCCTACCCCAGCCAAACCCTCCACTAACCCGTACGACGTTGGGCCAATTGTGCGCCGCCCTATGGGACTCCCAATCCCATCCGGTTGTGATACAGCCCAGGATCAAACCAGGGTCTTTAGTGACACTTCTAGCACAGAGATGCAGTGCCTTCAAACGCTGTGCCACTCGGGAGCAACTCCTGGGGACCAGTATACAGCATTTTATTACATACTCTTGGGCCTGAATCATAACTTGAAATGTGTACACACATCTTCCATTGAAATCACTGCATGAGTTAAATGCGCACATTTCCAGTAAGTATTCAGGCCCTCTGTGCATTATGACAGTCCATGAAAAACATAAAAGCTATCGCTACATTCATAATGCATTAGTACAATTAGGCCTAGGGTAGAGCCAGCTCACTAGAAGCCAATAGCATCAGGGATGGTGAAGTTTATCCAGACAGATTTTGTTTCTGAAGCTAAGCTGGGCAGAACAACCAGAAAGCAGCTAGTGGGAGGAATTCATTTCTCAACGATTCCAAGAGTGTTCTCTGCCAAACAAACACGAGGATGAGTGTGAGGTGTCCGCTTGACAGCAAAGTACAAATGTGTATGAGTGTATGTGTGAGTACATACAGTTGAAGTCAGAAGTTTACATAAACCTTAGCCAAATACATTTAAACTCAGTTTTTCACAAATCCTGACATTTAATCCAAGTAAAGATGCCCTGTCTTAGGTCAGTTATGATCACCACTTTATTTTAAGAATGTGAAATGTCAGAATAATAGTAGAGAGAATTATTTATTTCAGCTTTTATTTCTTTCATCACATTCCCAGTGGGTCATTTTCTGGAATTTTCTAAGCTGTTTAAAGGCACAGTCAATTTAGTGTATGTAAACTTCTGACCCACTGGGTTTGTGATACAGTGAATTATAAGTGAAATAATATGTTTGTAAACAATTGTTGGAAAAATGACTTGTGTCATGCACAAAGTAGATGTCCTAACTGACGTGCCAAGACTATAGTTAACAAGAAATGTGTGGAGTGGTTGAAAAACAAGTTTTAATGACTCCAACCTAAGTGTATGTAAACTTCCGACTTGAACTGTACATGTTCTTGTATGTTGTTATACGCACCTATACATGTATTTGGGTGCATGCAAGGATCTGTGTCATGTTAATGATACATGCTCCATCATTGTGTGTGTGTGTGTGTGTGTGTGTGTGTGTGCGTTTACGTTTGCAAGCCTGTGAGAAAGTTTGTCTTCCCTCAACTACATCCCAATACATTGGAATGTGACAGTTCCCTTGCTTTCATCTCCCTTCATCACTCTGGTATACCCCCTTTTCCCCATCCCCATCCCCGCCCCTCCCTGGCACTTCAAACCCCATCAGCTTCCATCAAAAGCCGTGGGGGGAGCCCAAGTCAGCCTCTGAGAGAACTCCAATCTGCTGCCACCACCTCCGCTGCCATCAGCATCACCACCAGCACCACTGCTGTCAGCACCACCACCACCCGCACTATTTGCCAACCTAAAAGGAGATTATCAATCATGATGCTGCCCAGGAATCAGAAGGTAGATCCTGCCTTCCTCCTATCTCTCTAGAAAGCCCTTGTCTGACTGAATACCGACTGTAATACCTCTACTCTCAAAGATGCCCGCTGCAGAATAAATATGGGATGGACAATGTTTTGCTTCACGCTCTTCCAGTACATGACCAAAAGTATGTGGACACCTGATCATTGAACATCTCACTCCAAAATCATGGGCATTAATATGGAGTTGGTCCATCCATGCTGCTGTCACAGTCGGTGTCCCAATTCTTCCCAAAGTTGTTTGATGGGGTTGAGGTCAGGGCTCTGTTCAGGCCAGTCAAGTTATTCCACACCAATCTCAGCAAAAAATGTCTGTATGGACCTCATTTTGTGCACTGGGGCATTGTCATGCTGAAACAGGAAATGGCCTCCCCCAAACTGTTGCCACAAAGTTGGAAGCACAGAAACGTCTAGAATAGCATTGTATACTGTAGCATTAAGTTTTCCCTTCAATGGAACTAAAGTGCCTAGCCGGAACCATGAAAAACAACCACAGACCATTATTCCTTATCCACCAAACTTTACAGTTGACGCTATATGCATTGGGGCAGGTAGGCATTGGCATTGCGCATGGTGATCTTATGCTTGTGTACGGCTGCCCGGCCATGGAAACCCATTTCATGAAGCTCCAGACGAACAGTTATTGTGCTGACGTTCCTTCCAGGGGCAGTTTGGAGCTCGGTAGTGAGTGTTACAACCGAGGACAGACAATATTTACACGCTACGCGCTTTAGCACTCGGCGGCCCCGTTCTGTGAGCTTGTGTGGCTGAGCTGTTGTTGCTCCTAGAAATTTCCGATTTGAAATAACAGCACTTACACTACAGTTGACGGGGGCAGCACTAGCAGGGCAGAAATTTGACGAACTGACTTGTTGGAAAGGTGGCATCCTATGACGGTGCCATGTTGAATGCCACTGAGCTCTTCAGTAAGGCCATTCTACTGCCAAAATTTGCCTATGGCGATTGTATGGCCGTGTGTTCGATTTTATACACTGGTCAGCAACGTGTGTGGCTGAAATAGCTGAATCCACTAATTTGAAGGGGTGTCCACATACTTTTGTATATATACAGTAGTGTATTTTACAGAGGCATTAAATGAGAATGGTCTTTTTTAGTAGCCATAATGAATCTTGATCATCATTTTTATTTGATCATACCAGCATCTTTATGAAGTCACTTGTCTCTTGGTGATGATGTCATTGCTTTAAAAAATATACCAAACAGGACGGGGGAAACACTTTAATTGAAGCTGCCAGTCATGTCTATTTTTAGACGGCCTACTGTAGCCTTTCTGAAGCCTCAGCTGTGGCATGGATGGTGAAAATGTGTTGCCCAAGGCGGGGGTAACCTGGAGGCTATAGGAGGAAGACATAGTGGCGCCCCATACAGCCTCTTCCTATTATATTCTACTTGTGGCCAAGGCTTGACCCCATTACGACACAGTTTCCAAATTGTTGGGATAATACCCATGGTGGTATGCGAATGCAGCCGGGGCCAACTAACGACCCTGGCGAGCGCCTCTCACTAATCCAGCAGACGGCACCGACCATGGCTTCAGCATGATCCAGGAAATCCCTCTATAATCCCCTGACACAATGAAGATTGAGGGTAGGGTGAGGTTGGGTTGACATGTCCTCAGTCTTACGAGTGGACACTACTTATAGAGGTGTCAAACAAATTTCCCTGTGGGCCGAATTCGGTCTTCACCAAGGTCCGTAGGGCTGCACTTAAAATGTATACTTTTTCCTCACTGTCAAAATTTGCTTTGGAAATGTTCGATGCTCAGCAAGCTGGACAGAGTGAAGAGACTATAAATGTAGGTTCATTATCATTTCTACCCAGTTTCGAATTTGATTTTAGTAACGTCAATGTCGATTGAGATCACCCCCCCAAAAACAACTCAAATTAAATTCTTAAAACCCTGCGGGCCTTGAGTTTCACATGTGTGATAGAGCTTGGTGGTCGCTGAGGTTGAGTAACAAAGTTTTAAGCCAGGATTTAAAATAGTGTATTTTCACTTCCAATTCCTATGGAAGATACAATTGATTCCATTAAGTCAAAGTATTCAACATTTCCCCTAAAGCTCTATAACATTACCACATCAGCGGAGCATTACCAGATGCTTCCTCATTAGCCTATATTTACAGACAGACAATAAGAGCAAAGCAGGAGGCCTTCTGTACATTGCATGTTAATACATTCATGAATATGACCTGCGTGATGTGTACACTGCACTGCTGGGGTTTCGACGTTCAGCAACCGCCGACTCACGTGCCCCCCAAAAAAAATTCCCAGCATGCTTGCTATGAACCCTCCGCATGACGTCTTGTGATGACACGTATCTGTGAGGAGTGGACACATCCTCGCTCCAGCTGCGTCCTCATGCAAGAACATGACCGTGTGGCAGAGAGTAGGACATGGCCCTCTTGTTGTGAGGGTGGCCCATTTAGGGTTGGATGTTAGCATCACTATGAATTATTAATTTACAGGAAAGGGTTGAGGGAAGTAAAAAGGGAGGAGAGAAACAGACAGACAGACAGACAGACAGACAGACAGACAGACAGACAGACAGACAGACAGACAGACAGACAGACAGACAGACAGACAGACTGCAAGAGAGTAGTGATGCAATATTTTTAAGACCGAAGCCTGCAAGTGATCTTGTACTTCCACCAGCTTTCATGGAAACCTTAGTATCATTCATTTAAATCAATTACTGATTACATGAAGCTAATAGACTCATCATGATGCATCCATGTGCCAAAGAGCAGGTCAGTGGAGGGTAGATGAGTAAAAACTCAAAGGCTGTGTTCCAAATGCACCTGTTGATTTGTGGAGCTTTTACTGGAATGGGACAAAACCTAAATGTGAGCTTTAAATGGCTCAAACTCAAAGCACCACTTTCTTTTATCTCCCCGTCCCCCCCAAAAAAATAACACACCATTGAAGCACCGGGTAATATCTCAGCCCTATTGACTGACCAGAGGCATTACCCAGTCAAGAGAGACTTGATCAAGGGGAAAAAGAATTGTAATCATTGCTAGTTAATGAGCGACTTCAATTTTCAAAAGACAGTATGTTTAATGTTAACAGGAAAAGACTGCCTCCTTCGCCGGCATGATGAATAATTCATTGCACATCGGAGGGAACCTAAAATACATAATTACTGGTTGACTTATCTAAGCTTTGATTCTGCCATATCTGACATCAGTGCTGCTTAAACTTTGCCGTATCTTTTTAATAACGGCTTATTAGCATTCAACAGGGGCAGTGAGCAATGGCTCCTGGGTAGAATATAGTTTTTTTGGAGTATTGCCCTCTGCGTTTTACAGAGGGTACAACAGTGTAAAGCGCACACAAAATTATGTCAAAACCACAATGAGGAAACAGACCTATTATTGTCCAAAGTCATTTCAGTTGTGAATGGGAGCCGAGTTTCTGGTCTTCTGGCTATCTCTAGTCCAGAGGGAGAGGCTTACTGTGGACATATGAAAGAGGGGGATTCATGTTTTGAGGACTGTACTGAGCTCCAGTTGGACCGCCTGTAGGAAATGTCATTTTTTGTGTGCATGCTTTTTTTGGGATCACAGGCCCTGCGGTGGCGGGTGCAAACGGTACACCAGATGGCGAGCGACAGAGCCAGAACCCAACCCGGCGGTACCAGAGAGGGGGAACACTTGGCTTCAGCCCCTCTACACTGTTTTAAGGGCACCCAGAATCTGTTTCCTTTAGACAACATAAGCCAAGGGAATAATGGACTTGGAATGGGTGCCTGTGCTCCACCACACTTTTGACAAGACCCCCACTGTGACAAATTGGTCAGTAATGACATGTTCATGAAAACAGTAGGTAGTTAGATTTATAAGGAGAGTTTCTTGTTTCTTCCTGACTGGTGCAGAGCAAAGTTGAGAAATCCTATTATATTTTCCATAATTGCAATATACAGGTGCATTCCATTTCCAGCAACTAGCACACCTCCTTGTGTTTAAAAAGATCCAAAGACAAGATAACATTGACATGGATAATAAATCAAAATGAGTGCTTCTGCCCAGAGAGAAACAGAGAGACAAAGGAAGCACACAATACTGTAGCCTATAGCACACAAAAAAAATGTGGTGGATAACCAGTATTTACATGAACAAGTAAGAGAGACTTTTATATTGGTTGTATATTGAGGAAATAAACAAATCACAGAATCGAGACTGAGGCAATTGCAGAACAGTAGGGAGAGAGAGAGACTGTTTAAAAGCAACACATCTAAGGGAACAAGGCAATCTGTACCCTTCTCCCAGACTAATTCCATTACAGCAAGCCACACAAACCTGCCCACACACCCTCCCACATGTCAGAACCGTGGTGCAGAATGCACACCAAACACACTGTTTATATTCCTCTGAACATCTGAGAGTGTCTTTAACCCATTTCTATTTTCAATGTGTGGACCTGTTCAACTCCGTGTGTGTGTATTCAGTATTCGATGTTAAATCCCTGTTCTTATGCAAGTCTGTGTACTTTTCATGTGTGTATGTCCTTTTGTGTAAATACCAGTCGGTTGAGTCTTTGTACTTGTTTGTTTATATGTATGTGTGTGTACCGTCTACGTCTGTCCCGCTCTGAGCGGGAGACATGGATTTACAGTTAAATGCTCCTATGTGCCAACTGTCAGCGTTGACAACTTTTGTGTGGGTGGTTGAATGAACCGTGTTTTGACGGGAAGCGGGGTGGATTGCATGGTACTGGCATGGGGTTTTTTGTCAAACAAAAACGGATTTCCTTTTGTGCAGGGGACAGACGACTCCACAGCTACAGGAGGAAGAAAACATGTACTTGACAGGGTGCTTTGTCCCTATCTCCATGCAAGATGGAGACAGTTGTTGAATACCTTAGTGCTGCCGAAATACATAACACTCTACGAAAGGAATCTGACATCTTCAGTTAACCCTAAAAACGCCAATAACGCCAATTAATGATTGCAAAGAGACACTGTCTGTCAAGCATTAACACTTTCTTTTATTAACCTTTTGTAACACAAGTAAATTGTTTAAATTACCCTAAAATAAACATATTTTTAAACAAATTCACACATTTTAGTCAAATTTGATCGATATGCGCGATATGGGCACCGGTCACATCAGACTTTTAGCTCGAACTCCGGAACGCTATAGGATATCAACTCAGTTCCAATTGCATCTGAAATATGACACTCAACTTGGTATAAAGACATTGACTGGAAGCTAAATATGTATTTACAATTTGTATTTTTCAGTTATAGTGGCTGCCATGCCCTCCCCCCAATGGCCAAATCTGGGGTTGCTCCATATCTATATTTTTTCAGGGTACATACATCTCTACCTCTGTGCCAAATTTGGTCCTTTATCACAAAGTTTACTATTGAGTCCACGTTTTCAGTTTAGTATACAACTAGTATACAAAAGAGAGATTATTTTTCATTTAAAAATAGGTTTCAAAATGATGACATTATTTAAACCTTGTGGTCAAAATGTACCCCTGTTTATCTTCAGGCTACATTCCAAACAATAGTTGATGATGGGCAAAGGGTTTGATGTTGATGTCCCATATAGCATGGGTTAAACCGGAGCAAAGCCTTCTAGTTTGGTCCCCAATGGCAAGGTGGATGATGGTTTGTCATTAATCTAATGAGTCTGGAAATGTGTAGAGTTTGAAAAAACAAATGTTTTCGTAAACACTTTCTGAATCCTAACACAGTCCCAGCAACTGTAATTATGGCTTTATACAGTATGTTGACAACCCTTGTGAGGTATGTTGTTGTACATATCCTCTCTCTTAATCTCTCACTTTTAGTCTCTTTCCCATTCACTACATTTTCAATTTTGGTATGAACCTAACACATGCTGGACACCTTTTGTCATACACGCTTAGAGAAAAGGGTTCCAAAAGGGTTCTTCGGCTGTCCCCATAGGAGAACCCATTTTGGTTCCAGGTAGAACCATTTTGGTTCCAGATAGAACCCTTTTGAGTCCCATGTAGAATCCTCTGTGGAAAGAGTTCTACATGGAACCCAAACAAAAAGGGTTCTACCTGGAAACAAAAAGGGTTCCCATATGGGGAAAGCCGAAGAACCCTTTTGGAAACCTTTTTCCGAAGAGTTTACCAGCTGACACAACCAGGCAGATAACCAACTGAGGAAGAAAACCAACCAATTGTAAGCTGGTGTGGAGCCACAGCAGATGGACAAAAGTCTTGTAACACCCATACGACTAGCCCATTACTTTAAAATGGGATATAAATCAATTCTGACCAGATTACAGATATCCACAGTCCTCACAAAAGGCAAATCTGCTTTGGCCAACAAAGGATCCGTGAGCCAGTCTGGAGTTTTGACAGGGGCCCAACCTGCTGTATACTACAGTATACAGACCTTTATTGGACTTGGAATCGGATCTGGGTTCAAATACTATTTGAAATCATTGCAAATACTTTAGCTGGATTTGATTCAGCTTGCCTGGCAAAATGGAACTAATAAAATAGTCCCAAAAGTGTAAGCACCACCAATCTTGCACTTCAGGCAGGCTATAACAAATGCTGAAATAGTATTTGAACCCAGATCTGCTTGGCCTTTTACATCAATAGTAATTTGGGGTGTGTGCAGATCATTGTGTATTTGTATGTGTTAGG
Source organism: Oncorhynchus nerka (assembly GCF_034236695.1). Taxonomy (NCBI): domain Eukaryota; kingdom Metazoa; phylum Chordata; class Actinopteri; order Salmoniformes; family Salmonidae; genus Oncorhynchus; species Oncorhynchus nerka. The sequence goes on along the minus strand of NC_088417.1, from coordinate 15,698,895 downwards.
GGCTTACCCAGACACAAAACTTTCTTAAACAAAATGTGACCACATTTACATTTAGCAGAAAAGGGCGGCTCTGCAGAACGACCGATTAATAAAAACACAAAGAACTTGGTGGCAACAATAAGGTTTTTAGGGTATTTTCTGACTCAAAGCTAAAAAGTGAAATGTTCTGTTAATCTCTAGATGTGTGTTCAAGGTTACTCTGGTATTTCCCCTACGGTTTTAACTTTCTACTGAGACCTCCTACTGTAGCGCACAGTTCCACAGTTCCTCCCTCTCTGTGATCTTGAAAAGTAGGTACTCTGAATTCTTTTAGAAATGCTTTCTTTAAAATAAATATCAGAGCTTCTCTGTGATTAATTCTGTCAGATGTTTGTGATTTGTGCTTTTCATCTTTTTTTACTTTCTCATCTCCATAACGATGTCATGCAGAGATACAATTCCCCAAAATATTATAAAGGTGTCTGTTCCTTGTATTCCATTAAAATCCTGGTATTATCTAGGTTAATGGGTCCCGTACATTGCAGCCTGCATCGTAAGCCGGACACACAGCGACGGCTGACCCACGGATCTCCTCCATCCGTCTACACTTCCCTTTCTCATCCTTTCCTTGTCTCCCTCTACCTCTGCAATCAGCTTTGCTCTCTTCTCCTTTCAAACTGCTCCTGGTTCTCTTCTCTTCTCTTCGGCCCACACCCCTTTCTTACCACTGCCGTCCCTCTGTTCTCTCCTCTCTTCTCTCTCCTCTGCCCTGATAGCCTGAGGGGTGAGGGTAGATACACCAACTGCACAATATGCAGTGGGTTCGTTTGAAGCCATTATTTCGTAGGAAACATCAGAAAGAGAAAAGCTCCTGCTTGGTCTTTCTTGTCTTTATCTCTGGGGATTTTCACATACTGCTCTGTGTCGAGTTCGCTTATATAAACCATATCAGTTGAAAGCTCTTGGTAAGAGGCACATATACAGGGAAATGAATACTTGAGTGACGTTCCACTGATTGAAGCACTTTTCTCTTTCTTTCCCTTTCAACGCCCCTTCCTCTACTACCACCACAGTAATACCAAGCAGGTCAAACATGCCTCATTGAGCTCCACCTGACAGTAAACATAGCCAATCAGCGTCCTTCATCGAGACAAACAAATGCCAAGAGCCACAGGTATGCACTGCGTGGGTTGAGCACCTGAATGACTCTAGCCTACTCACACAAACTAAAGAGCAAAATGATGAAAGGTTGGTAACTTATTGATACAGAGAATGTAACCCAGAGTGATTAAATACAAAATACATTTGCTATTAAATTTGCAGAGACATTTGTGCCCTGCGAACACAGTCATTTGTTATCACTCGTTATATTTGATTGAGCTCAAATGCCCTGTCCAGACAAATGAATGGAAATTATTTCAAATGTTTTTAATAGCAACAGGCTAACCGCAATCATCTCAAACTGAGCCAAAAGGGATGAGCTGCGGAGTACATTAACAAGCAGCTCAATCCCCTAAATTCATGTAATTCCTCCCTCCTCCACATGATAGGCAGTTAGGAACATGTACAGTGACTATGATAACCAACAACTATAATTTGTAGCATGACAAAAACACATTAAATTAGTTAGAGATTAGCAGTAAGCAGACAATGAAAACCTCGTTAGGCAAGCTGCAATCCGGCAATTGCAAACGACACACTTCACCTGTCCTCATTTGCATACCCTAAAAAAGTGTAAAAATCAAGTTGGTGATACTGAAATTTCCAGTTTGCTGATTTTAACCATTGGACCATTTGGGGTAAACTACAGTATGATGTGGTATAGTGATCATCTTCATGCCAGGCATGTCCTACCTTGACACAATCCTAACTACAGAGTACGAAAGAGTGAGTGACTTTAAATTTGAGAAGGCTTTTGTTCGTTTAAAAAAAAAACATTTCGACATGAAAGAGCAACGTCGGCTCCCTACACCCTCACATCAACAAAGAACAAAGCTTGAATCCAAGACCTAAAGAATGTCAAAGTCTTCCAATTAATTGGAGGCAACTATATGCAGCTCTTATTGTGATTAAAAGTTTTCCTGACACACAAAGCAGAAATGGAAAATCTTCCCAGCATAGAAGAAGTTGGTCAAAAAGAGACAGTAATGGGCCCCCAGAGCATACTCTGGCTATTCTGCAATAACAGAGAAAGGGAATCGAAGTTCATAATTGTGGCCCATACTAGGCCTTACTTACAGTATATAACATATGTTGTTATTATAACTAGAATGTAACTCTGGACAATTTTTTGGAAAAGGGGTCATAGAAATGAACAAACTGGATCGCAAGCCACCCACAAGGCAAAGCATGACCCCTTTACCATGGTGTCAAGTGACCTTTTCCTGTCTGTAAACATTCCCATCCGTTCCCCACCTTATTTACTAAGGATGTCATCAGCACTGACTTGTTTGGGCTGGAATCCCCCAGACAAAAAGGCTCTCAAAACAAAAACAAAAAAAATAGCATTCAAAGTCAAACTCTTCTTGGGGTAATAAACAATAAATGCAGGTTAGCGTTTTTCATCATGATTCTTGTTCTGGAGGCAGCTCTGCAGGGTGGTCACGAGCTGACACATTTTAAACCTAACTTTCACCCTAACCACACTGCTAACCTTAATGCCTAACCCTAGCCTTAAATTAAGACCAAAATGCAAAATTTTCATCAAAAAATAATATTTAGCCAATTCTGATTTTGCATTTGCCCGATCTAATTGCTCAGTTCTGCCTCCAGGCCAAGACTCATGGGACTAAACGTCAACCTGCAGAATAAACAACAAAATAAGTCACCACAAACAGTTACCTGTAGACGAAATACAAAAGAAGATATGAAGGCAATTCTTCAGAAACTCAAAATAAAACAGATATTTAATTGGGCTAATACAAGACAAAGGGTCTTGATCACAGGCTGGTAAACTAGGGTTGTCCCAGCAGGGGATCTGAAATAACAGTAGTACTGAAAAGGCACAGGGTAGCGCAGCTGAATCATGTATTCTCCACAGACGGCGCAATTATTCGGCAGGCTTTATCCGAGGATTAATGAATCACATGGATTCAAAAGAAAGGATAATAAGTACAGCTTAGCCATAAGGGGGAAAGGGCAATTCTTCTTGACAAATAAGCTAAGCCATCTGACCAATTTAGAGGGTGCATCTGACTGACATGGCCATTCTTTGGTTGTAACGCATCGTTTCAAGATGTCTTTGTGCCAGGAGGACACATCAGAGGAATTGTGGGAAAGACCATGATCAGCTCAAAATGTGATAGTGAACAACCTTTCTCTATTACCTGACCTGTACATCGATGGCGAGAACGGAGCAAACGGAATGGCATCAAAAACCTGGAAACCAATGTGTTTGATGTATTTGATACCATTCCACTGAATCTTCTCCAGCCATTAGCACAAGCCCGTTCTGCCCAGTTAAGGTGCCACCAACCTCCTGTGCTGTACATACAGTGAAACAGACAAGATGTAAGGAACACCCCCAAGACAGTATGTTCCTCGTCCTCGCAATTGGATAACAAGATTTAAAGGTCCAGTGTAGTCAAACATGTCATTTGCCTGGGTTTTGTATATATCAAAACAAATTGTATGTCACGTGCGCCGAATACAACAGGTTACTGTGAAATGCTTAATTACAAGCCCTTAACCAACAATGCAGTTCAAGAATTAGAGTTAAGAAAACATTTACTTAATAAACCAAAGTAAAAAATAAAAAGTATATTACCACACTATGAGGTTGGGATACTACTGTGAAATTGTGAAAATGATGTTAATCAGTAGAGGCTGCTGAGGGGAGGACGGCTCATAATAATGGCTGGAACGGAGCAAATGGAATGGCATCAAACATAGAAAACGTGCATTTGATACCATTCCACTTATTCTTCTCCAGCCATTACCATGAGCCTGTCCTCCCCAATTAAGGTGCCACCAACCTCCTGTGATGTTAATGCCTTTTTAGTATAAGAGCTGTTTGAAAAGACCACCTGAAATTTGAACCTGTTGTGGTGGGATGGAGTTTTGGCCTGCCCGGTGATGTCACCAGGCGGTAAATAAGTTCATAGACCAATAAGAAAGAGAGTTCCAAACCTCTCTGCCAATAACAGCTAGTTTTCAGATTCCCCATCCCCACTCAGACAGTTCGAGCAAAAATATTGCTTGAGAAATTGCTCTTTTGTTTTAAGAAGCTATTTTTGTTTATTTTTGACCATTTTAATTTGAAAACCATCACAGTAAGGTACTTAATTGTTACCCAGAAATGATTTGATATTGAGATAAAAACAACTGCATTGGACCTTTAAAGCTTCAACGGTGACCGTGCAAGAGCATAGAAAAACTCAGTTGTCTCATTTACTGTCACATACATACATACACTAGTGGAATGATGCAAGCTTGTCTTCGCATGACAACAAGCTGTACCTGTACGTTATGCAAAATCTAGGAATAGACGGCCAGTGGCCAGATGCCCATTTGGACAAATCTCCAATGTACTGATTTACCAACCAGACTGAGACAAGACTCACCCAACATATTTGAACAGGTGTCAAATATAGAAAATGAAATTTAACTACCAGCTCTCTCAGCAATACAATATACAGTATATTGTATACAGGCATGAGTAATAACTATAATAAATCTACTTATAACATCTTATCTTGCTGGAACAATGCTAATGATAATGAATAGCTGACGTAAACTCACCCCATTCCGTACAAATGTGCGCAACTGCGACATTCAAACGAGGCTACAAAGAAAAGAATGGGACTGTAGCGACTGTGTTGACTTCAAAATCAAATCAAGTCAAATTTATTTGTCACATACACATTGTTAGCAGATGTTAATGCGAGTGTAGCGAAAGGCTTGTGCTTCTAGTTCCGACAATGCAGTAATAACCAACGAGTAATCTAACCTAACAATTCCAAAACTACTACCTTATACACACAAGTTTAAAGGGATAAAGAATATGTACATAAAGATATATGAATGAGTGATGGTACAGAACGGTATAGGCAAGATGCAGTAGAAGGTATCGAGTACAGTATATACATATGAGATGAGTAATGTAGGGTATGTAAACAAAGTGGCATAGTTTAAAGTGGCTAGTGATACATGTATTACATAAAGATGCAGTAGATGATATACATTTACATTTAAGTCATTTAGCAGACGCTCTTATCCAGAGCGACTTACAAATTGGATGATATAGAGTACAGTATATACATATACATACGAGATGAATAATGTAGGAGATGTAAACATTATATTAAGTACAAGATCCATTGTGCAGACCTCACTACACTCTGGAGAGCCTTACGGTTGTGGGCGGAGCAGTTGCCGTACCAGGCGGGGATACAGCCCGACAGGATGCTCTCGATTGTGCATCTGTAGAAGTTTGTGAGTGCTTTTGGTGACAAGCTGAATTTCTTCAGCCTTCTTCACGATGCTGTCTGTGTGGGTGGACCAATTCAGTTTGTCTGTGATGTGTACGCCGAGGAATTTAAAACTTACTACCCTCTCCACTACTGTCCCATCGATGTGGATAGGGGGGGTGCTCCCTCTGCTGTTTCCTGAAGTCCACAATCATCTCCTTAGTTTTGTTGACGTTGAGTGTCAGGTTATTTTCCTGACACCACACTCCGAGGGCCCTCACCTCCTCCCTGTAGGCCGTCTGTCGTTGTTTGTAATCAAGCCTACCACTGTAGTGCCGTCCGCAAACTTGATGATCGAGTTGGAGGCGTGCATGGCCACGCAGTCATGGGTGAACAGGGAGTACAGGAGAGGGCTCAGAACGCACCCTTGTGGGGCCCCAGTGTTGAGGATCAGCGGGGTGGAGATGCTGTTACCTACCCTCACCACCTGGGGGCGGCATGTCAGGAAGTCCAGTACCCAGTTGCACAGGGCGGGGTCGAGACCCAAGGTCTCGAACTTGATGACGAGTTTGGAGGGTACTATGGTGTTAAATGCTGAGCTGTAGTCGATGAACAGCATTCTCACATAGGTATTCCTCTTGTCCAGATGGGTTAGGGCAGTGTGCAGTGTGGTTGAGATTGCATCGTCTGTGGACCTATTTGGGCGGTAAGCAAATTGGAGTGGGTCTAGGGTGTCAGGTAGGGTGGAGGTGATATGGTCCTTGACTAGTCTCTCAAAGCACTTCATGATGATGGAAGTTAATGCGAGTGTAGCAAAATGCTTGTGCTTCTAGTTCCGACAATGCAGCAATAACCAACGAGTAATCTAGTCGTTTAGCTCCGTTACCTTAGCTTTCTTGGGAACAGGGACAATGGTGGCCCTCTTGAAGCATGTGGGAACAGCAGACTGGGATAAGGATTGATTGAATATGTCCCTAAACACACCAGCCAGCTGGTCTGCGCATGCTCTGAGGGCGCGGCTGGGGATGCCGTCTGGGCCTGCAGCCTTGCAAGGGTTAACACGTTTAAATGTTTTACTCACGTCGGCTGCAGTGAAGGAGAGTCCACATGTTTTGGTTGCGGGTCGTGTTAGTGGCACTGGATTGTCCTCAAAGCGGGCAAAAAAGTTATTTAGTCTGGGAGCAAGACATCCTGGTCCGTGAAGGGGCTGGTTTTCTTTTTGTAATCCGTGATTGACTGTAGACCCTGCCACATACCTCTTGTGTCTGAGCCGTTGAATTGCGATTCTACTTTGTCTCTATACTGACGCTTAGCTTGTTTGATTGCCTTGCGGAGGGAATAGCTACACTGTTTGTATTCGGTCATGTTTCCGGTCACCTTGCCCTGGTCAAAAGCAATGGTTCGCGCTTTCAGTTTCATGCGAATGCTGCCATCACTCCACGGTTTCTGGTTTGGAAATGTTTTAATTGTTGCTATGGGAACGACATCTTCAATGCACTTTCTAAGGAACTCACTCACCGAATCAGCGTATTCGTCAATGTTGTTGTTGGACGCAGTGCGGAACATACCCCAGTCCATGTGATGGAAGCAGTCTTGGAGCGTGGAATCAGATTGGTCGGACCAGCGTTGAACAGACCTGAGCGCGGGAGCTTCTTGTTTTAGCTTCTGTCTGTAGGCAGGGAGCAACAAAATGGAGTCGTGGTCAGCTTTTCCGAAAGGAGGGTGGGGGAGGGCCTTATATGCGTCGCGGAAGTTAGAATAGCAATGATCCAAGGTTTTACCAGCCCTGGTTGCGCAATCGATATGCTGATACAATTTAGGGAGTCTTGTTTTCAGATTAGCCTTGTTAAAATCCCCAGCTACAATGAATGCAGCCTCAGGATATGTGGTTTCTAGTTTACATAGAGTCAAATAAAGTTCGTTCAGAGCCATCGATGTGTCTGCTTGGGGGGGAATATATACGGCTGTGATTATAATCGAAGAGAATTCCCTTGGTAGATAATGCGGTTGACATTTGATTGTGAGGAATTCTAAATCAGGTGAACAGAAGGACTTGAGTTCCTGTATGTTGTTGTGACCACACCACGTCTCGTTAATCATAAAGCATACGCCCCCGTCCCTCTTCTTACCAGAAAGATGTTTGTTTCTGTCGGCGCGATGCGTGAAGAAACCAGCCTGCTGCACCGATTCCGGGGGTGTGAACTACGTTTCTATTCAAGCGTTGATCGACATGGTAAGGGCTCTATAGTGTTGGAGAAAAGTTGAAAAAAACTGACCCTCCGTTACATCGTGACGTGTCATGCCATAACGTAGAGCACGCATAAAGCAACTACTTCCGTCTTACAATCTCTCTCCACCAGTTGTAGCACTTCTCTCATCACTTAAAAACAAGAAATGGACAGTGACGCGGGTAAGGGGGGATACCTAGTCATATTTTGCTTTGTCACTGCAAGCGATCACGACTCTCAAAAAAACTGTTTACTTCTGAAAATAACTTTAGCACCGTCCTAAAAACCTGATTCAAATTCGACACAAACCTTCAAATAGGAATGCAATCACACATTATATAAACTCGTTATAGTGTTTTATTTACATTTTAGAGGCGATAAGGTGATAAGTTGGACAGATCCAGTGAAAAAATGCAATTTTCCCACACAACATCTCTCCTTCTTACTATCACGCATTAGTTTCGCTTCCCCACCCGCCATTTTTAAAAAGACCCGACGGGGTTCATTGCCTGCTTGAATCATGCAGAAACGGGCATCGTTTAGGTCATGTCATTTATTTTGTTGGAAAGGGGAGAAAGTGTGCTTTACAATGGTATTGACATTACAGTTGATCTGGAAGTATTACGTTTTTGGGGCGCTAAAATAAGGTCAATTGTATGGACCAAGGCGATGTACAAAAGTGAGTGAGTTTACGTTACTGGAAAGAGTAATTCATGGTGAAAATTCAAAGAGTGTAAATGATATTTTAACTGGAACTTGTCTTCCTCTGTGAACATAGTCTTAATACAAATGCAAAATGGTTATTTTGATGACAAAATTAAATAAATGAATCATTGATTGGCTCGAGATGGGAGTGCTGGAACCTTCTGAATAATACAAACCAATAAAAAGTACCTCAGTGTTGATTGCTTCCTAATTTTCCTCTGATGGAACAAGTACACGCACGCATGCACACGCTCACGCACACACACACACACGCACACACGCATGCACACACACACACACATCTTCAATAACGCCAAGAAACTGCCAAAATAACACGCAACTTTATGATGAAAATGTGATTTCCCTAGCAGCCCTGGTGATGGTGGTTGTATTGTGTGGCCCCTGCTATTTATTCTGCTCCAGTTGTTGCTCTGTCCAGACAGCTACCACCTCCACTCTCCTTTTCCACAGCAGTCTATGCATACAGTATCTGCCTGTGTGTTGGGAACCACACATGCCACATTAATCATGACGACAGGTCAAGTAAAGAGGACATGAAAGATATTGCCTCATCAATATCATGACATTTAAATAAACTTAGTTCTAAATCAAATGTAAACATGCTGACCAAACTAAATGTACACATACATGTTATTCAATAAATTAATTGAAACAAGCGCGCCAACAGGCGACTGCACAGCCAGACGCTAAAATATAGTTATATTTTAGACGCACTGCAAGTCCCACCTCTCCCATCTACTCATTGGTTTAAACCAGCATATACACACGTGGGTGATTGAAAGATGAACTGAGGTCCCCACTCCAGTCCAGTTGGTGGCGGTTATGCACCTTAAAGTTGGTTGCCAACCCCCATATAAAATCCATAGAATAAGAATGTACAAGGCAATATTAATCAAAGAAAACAATTAAAACTAACTAGGTTTGCACTTTTATACATGGATTAATTGTCGGAGTAGAAAACACACATTTTGTGTGACTCAAAATTGGTCAACATTCTACAAAGATCCAGGGGAAAAAAGGACCATATGCATTTCAGGTAAAATAACAACCCGAAACAAATTAGCTAGCAACAGCAAGCTAGCTAAATGTTATCTAAATGTACATGGATGTTTCATATGTGTTTTGACCTCTCCCTTAATTAATATTATTGGTTCATAGTTGGTCTTGGTGTTTTAATCTGCGTGTCATGAATGCGCCTGGTGAGGATAGATAAAATCAGCATGCGCATAATGGTGCACGGGGTCGCAGCCATGGAACTGATTTGGTCATCATGTCCCTGTAACCATTGCTTCTCTATTTGAGCAGTTCATTTGCTCATCCGTGATTATGCAAATTATCAATCAAAGAAAAAGAGGGTGAATTAACTACCAAATGAGGAGTGCATTCGTGATTATGGTAACCTAGACATAGATTCTACTACACCAAGATGGGAGTGTATGAAAGCATGGTGTGCCTGTTCTAATTTCAGCCATAAATTATTCAATGCTCGAGCGATGCAGTAAAACAGACGGACAGGATGTAAAGAACTAAGAGGAGACACTGAAACAGGGGAGACTTTTTTTTCTCCATTTGATGTGGAAGCTAAATAGGGAAACGCTCTGTTCATTCATTCAAACTGGAATGGTGGAAACACGCCAAGTTTCTCTTTGAAGACATAATGCTGTGTAGTAGTTCAACTCAAAGCACACAGGTTGGGGGAGAGAAATTATGTCAGCCGTTTCCAAACATCTGGCAAACTAATTACAGAGTAAAATGCAGTCAAGCTCATTCAGTGTGTGATTGACCTTCAGTCAGACTAGGTGTAGGGTTTCCCTTGACTGACTGAAATATCAGCCAGGAGAATAGGGACAGCAAAAACAGACAATTATCAATCCATGTAGGCCTATACTGTCCCCATCGTGAAAACAGGGTTGGCTGACATTGGAACCCAAATGTTAGACAATGGTAGTAGTCTGATTTGTTGACACAGAGGTAATGGTAGGGTCAGGTGCATGCTCCCCTGAAGGAATTGATCCACTGTAAGTTTATGTGCTTACTACTGATGCATTTGCAACTGATGCATATATGCCTATAGGTGTAATAGGTGGATAGAGGCTGAGCAAATGCGGAATGATTTATTAACAAACATACCCAGCCACCATTCTCCTGGATCCAGTTCTGTAGGGGTCCGTTCAAGTACTCCGTCATCCAACGAGCGATGTTGTTTACTTGGGACGTCATCTCCCGGTTGACGCTCTCCACGCACATTGTCCCTCCAAACTCAAAGAAAGCCACAATCCGACCCCAGTTTACCCCGTCGCTGAAGAGCTCATCTATTACAGCGGTAAACCTTGTCTGTGCCGTGCTGGGTGTAAAATGCAACTGCCCCGACATCTCTGCAAAGTCCCGCTGATACATTCTTTCAATCTCGCCACCCGCCTCGCGCAGGACCCTGTGGAGCCTGGCATGTGGGTCAGGTTGCGGACTCCTGTTTTGGTAAGGAGAGTCGGTGTCCTCTCCAGCGGCAGTGGGCTGGGACCTCCGTGCAAAAACTAAGGGGGAGTTGGGTGTAGAGGGGTCCCCAAAGCCATTATTTGGAGAATCGTTTTCTCCTTGAAATGTCCATACAAATCCCATTTTCAACAGTTTGTGATGGATGTATTTTTCGACAATAAAGCGACTGTTATAAGGATTCTCGTTTGCCATCATGGTTTTGTAATATCCAAAAAGCTGTTTACGCAAAATACATTTCCAATAGTTGGTTGAGACAGTCTAAAAGATATCCCCTAAAATGAGATATGGTGTCAGACGATCAAATGTATCGCTAACATTGGCCAACAGTGCATGATCTGCATAGCAACGCTTGTTCCAGCCGTGGTAGAAAAATAATACAAAGTAATCAAATCGTATTTCCAAATGACATAACCTATTCCAAAAAGAGCATGTGGAAACAGTGTTTTCTTTTAAAAACATGCGCATTCAAATATTTAATCGGGTCAAAGAAATGGTGCTATTCTAACATACATTTCTAGTTCCAGCAGCCAGTCAACTTTACAGTACAGAATGTAGTAGAATGATCTGCCCGCAATGTCTGGTTCTTGCATATGGTACGCCCCTTTTCAGGAATCCATTAGAACAGTAATGCGTTTTGGATATGCTTTGAGCTGATCCTCACTTGGAACACGAGCGTATGACTGTCTCAATCGGTTGCTTCAATCAACACTGTGTAGCTAGGCCTATTTGTCCCGGGGGGAAAAAGTATTTGATTCCGTTACATTATTGCGTTCTGGGGTTGAATCCTCAGACATGAACTACAAAGTCCCAGAAAGACGGAAGAGAAATGATTTGCAAGGCAGCTCTCGAAATAGCCTACTCTTATTTCACAGAGAAATGCACAAAAAACTCAAACAGAAGCACCAGACAGAAGGTCCAAGATTTATACGGATAGAAAAGCGCAGGTTACTTGTGTATTGTATTCAGACGATTTCAGCGACGCTCCTCTGAGTTACAGTAGCCGTCAGCTTTCCCCTCGTCCACTCCCTCGTAGGCGAGCCACACACTCCCACTCAGGGAGGTACTTCCTTCTAGCTACGTCACTCTCATTCAAGCTTTTCTTGTATTATGTTAATTAAGTGAAGGCATATGGCCATAGGATGATATGATGGTCATCTGTTTATGTTGCACAATTTGACACATTACATATGTGATAACAGAGTAGCTAGCCCATAAAGTGGAATAACTAGGGACAGTAGGCCTACATACTACATTATTACCATGTAGTTACAGGATAAGCCTATGATAAGACATTATAAACATCAAAATGTTTAGAACAAATAGACATCAAAATGTATGGTAACAATGTTAAAGTAAGGGTGTACTGCCCTTACTCTCATATGGTAGATGTATTATCAATATGATGGTTACAAAGAACTCATATTTCCAGAACAAAATCAGAACTGATACTATAAAATCCCCTACCGTACCTCCAGTTCACTGACCCATATCAAACGACAGACCCTCACTACTGTCCTCTCCTGACCTCTTGGTTTGGGCTATAGCTCCTCACATGAAGAGAATCCTTCAAACATATTTTTTTCTGTCTTACACCATACATGTTCATAATTCTTCTACACTGTTGAGATGGATGTGTGTGTATGTGTGTGTGCACACACACATACACACACACACATACACACACACGCACGCTAGCTAGTAGTGATGGTGACTTAGAAAGCCTAAAAGAAACCTAACAGAAAGAGTCATGTTGCAGAATACTAAATAACATGACACAACAAAGCTATTGTGTGCTCTCGAGCGGCCCAGCGGTCTAAGGCACTACATCTCAATGCTAGAGGCATCACTACAGACACCCTGGTTGTATCACAACCGGCCGTTATTGGGAGTCCCATAGGGCGGCGCACAATACGCCCAGTGTTGTCCGGGTTTGGCTGGTGTAGGCCATCTTTGGAAATAAGAATTTGTTCTTTAACTGAGTTGCCTAGTTAAATAAAGGTTAAATAAAAAAATAAAAAATAATCTAACATCGACTGAATGAGAACCACTGTCTCACTTGAGAACATGAATGCAATTACATGAAGCATTGGGGTGCGCCATTGCAATAGTGATGTATTCCTCTTTGTGAAACAATGCCCCCAAGCCTTCTCTGCACTGGCAGTTACTTTAATAGGCAACTGGCATAGTGGAAAGGAATGTACTGAATGTGTCCAGAGAGACAAGTGACAACATTTGGGGTCCTATGGAATTGAGGCAAGCATGGCTGCTGCTACTACATACCATATGGTTTGTAGTCATTGTTTTGTTAACTTGTCATGCTTTACAATATATTTACATTTCAGTCAATCTTATCCAGAGCAACTGGAGATAAGTGCCTGGCTCAAGGGCACATTAATAGCTTTTTCAACTTGTCGGTTTGGGGATTCAAACAAGCAACCTTTTGATTTCTGGCTCAATGCTATTAACCACTATGTTACCTGCATTGTTCCCTGTGTTTCCTGTAGTCAGGTAAGGTAATGTGATGTAGAAGTATTCAGTGAAAGAAGATACTCTAAGCAGTTTTGGATATGTTAGATTTGTCGTTACTGACACTTGTATGTGAATCTCTGATCAGTTATTATGAAATGTTGATCAATCAAGTTGCCCCTAAAATTATATGATTATGGATTATAGACCCCTTCAACATTTCCTTTTCACTCATGATTTCATTATATCACTTCAGATACAATCATATCGTGCCAACATGGAATGCACCTTGTAACATTACTTGTAAGAGTACAGAAGGATGTCATATAAAGTTTGAACTCATTAATTGTCAGTGGGTGCAAATCAGTAGCCATTTGTACATTGGAGAGCCATTTCATAACATTGATTAGTGGACAATTGTCTCTTCTAAACATCATTTTGAAAACACACTATTTGTCACGACTTCCGCCGAAATCGGTTCCTCTCCTTGTTTGGGCGGCGTTCAGCGGACGACTTCACTGGCCTTCTAGCCATCACCGATCCACTTTTCATTTTCCATTTGTTTTGTCTTTGTCTTACACACCTGGTTTCAATTCCCCAATTACTCGTTAATTATTTAAACCTCTGTTCCCCAATGTTTGTCTGGGAGTAATTGTTTGTATGTAATACGGTCTGTTATGTGGGCTCGCTCTATTGTAGTGTATTTGTCTATTTTGAGTCAATTACGTTTATTTACTGCTGTCCTGCGCCTGACTCCTCTACACAAGCTACATACAAACCTCATTACACTATTATCTTCACAAGTGTCAATAGTTGTACCTTCAAATTCATAAAAAAACTAGCTACCATTATATATTTTTTTCTTCAAATAATCACTTATAAATTCTAATCACAGTTTCAACCACTTATCTTTTTTAAATTAAGCCACAGCTATCTAATGTATCTTACTGCTCAGCAGCACTCTGCATGCTGTATGCATGTCACTAACTGATAATCCAATGTAAATGTATATCATTACCTTTAAAATGATGAGGGATGAGATTGGGATTAGGTTTAGGTTTAAATCCTAGATCTGCACTTCAAAAACATTGTAACTGGAGTGCTCTGCCTGCCTTACTATATTGTTGTAAACTATGTATAGTTTGCCATCTGGTGGACTAAACATTCAACACAAATCTGAACTGAAATGTAGCTGCAAGCAGCAACAAAGGCTCTTAGCCACGACATAATTTGAATTTGAATGACAAAATCACTGGGAGTTCTACATATATTACATTTCTAATAACTTATTATTGCCCCATGAGGTATCGGCCCAAAATATGCCAACAGTTTAGGTTCACAACAGACAGGAGGATACCTAGTCAGTTGTACAACTGAATGCATTCAACTGAAATGTGTCTTCCGCATTTAACCCAACTCTGAATCAGAGAGGTGCGGAGGGCAGCCTTAATCGTTGTCCACAACTTCTGCAATGGGGAACAGTTGGTTTACTCCCTTGCTCAGGGGCAGAACGACAGATTTTTTACCTTGTCAACTCTGGGATTCGATCTAGAAACCTTTCAGTTACTGGCCCAACGCTCCTACCCGCCAGGCTACCTGCCACCCCACAATTGCATCCTGTTTCCATGTTTTTGAAAATATCAACATGTTTCAGAATAAACCTAACTTGCAGTGCCCTTAATTCTCACAGTCAGTATCAATTGGATGGATAACAAGAAGTTGAGTAGTTTGGGTTTAGTTAGGTTTGGGGTGGGAACATTTACTCTCGTTTTTACAAAATTGAAATTTTCTCTCATCTTTTGACAAAATTCTTAGCTTTTTACAAACACAGTATAGACTTGAGTTGCTATATGTCAAATGATGTGGCTGGGCTGAGCTTTTGAATTTAAGTGCTTATTATAGTGCCACCTATGGGCCATTCAGTTCAGGGTTTAGCCCTAAAATGACTCTATTGGTGTTCTGCTTGTATGCATATTTGTATAACTTTTTGACAATCTGGGCTTGAGATATTGGCCCCATGCAAGGAGACTGTAACCCAAACCATAAGGTTACCAGCCACTATGTGTCTAGGAGCCTTAATTCTACAGCTCATATTCATTGTTGCTTGTTTAAATACAGAATTGTGAGAAAGAAAATCTATATTAGTTAAATATACAACAGTAATATATTGTAATGTATGGTTAGTAACAAAACCATAATCAAAATGTAAATTTACCACTATGTCTTGCGTGACTAGTCTCAGAGTCTATGGTCCACATTTAGAGAACTAGGGTGTTTTATATGACATATTTTTTAAAGAAAGGACTAGTCAGTAAGATTCATTCAGGTACACCTTTATTTATACTTGGTAATATTTTCTAACTATGTGCTGTAGGTATTTTAAAAACTTACTTGAAGATGTGTTCATCGCGAATTTGTCAAAATACTTGTGATTTTTAAAAAAATCAAATGGGTGACTAGACACATAACGTGCCTTCATTTCTGAAACATCTATGTATAAAAATGCCCTAAAATTTCTGAGCTGCCACCTCATAAAACATTTGATCTCAAACCCCAAATGCTCGATTATAGAGAGACATTTACACATTTTAGCTTCACTGTCCAAAAAGTGTATGTTACCAACCGTTTACAGAGATTTCGGCAATTTCCCCAGAGCAGATCTTTTCAACTTGACTTTTCAGCCCAGAGACTGATATCTTAACATCCTCAAATGAGATGTGCTGGTTGACAGTGATGCAGGGTAAGGCCTCAGATCCAGGAGAGACACAGAGAGACTGGAAACTCTACAGTAACAGATCAGAAAACAGGGAAAATAGTATTGTTGAGAAAGAAACACATTTCACTTTCATCAGAAACACCTGATGCTGTGGACAAAGATCCAGTGATGTCACCTGGAGGAATGTGATGTTGTCATCTGTGTTTTAAGACGGTTAAATGCTCTACTAACAAAAAAGCTGTTAGAATTGTAAGTATATGCATGTCCCTTAAGGTCCTTGTGTAATTGTAATGTGATATTGTACCCCCTAGCTCGATTGTCTATTGTTTGTAATCTATGTATGCTTGTGTTCCCTCATGTGCTTTATGTATTGATTTGATATTAATAAAAATACGATTTTAAAATTTAAAAAAAAATCTGTGTGTGAGAGTTGCTCCAGCTCAGCTTCTCTCCTCCTCAGCTCCGACATTTCCTGCTCCAGTTGCTCCAGGAGTCTTTCAGCTCGACTCACTTCAGCCTTCTCCTGGGCTCTGATCTGCTCCTTCACCTCAGAGTACCTTCTCTCAATGGAGCGGATCAGCTCAGTAAAGATCGTCTCACTGTCCTCCACTGCTGCTTGTGCAGAGTTCTGTTAAGACAAACAGAAAGAGAGAAAAAATCAACAGGTGATGGTGAAAATGGTGCCATCTGGTTTGCCTAATATAAGTTATTTGAAATTATTTATACTTTTACTTTCGATACTTAAGTATATTTAAAACCAAATACATTTAGACTTTTATTAAAACTATATTTTTCTGGGTGACTGTCACTTTTACTTGAGTCATTTTCAATTAAGGTATTTTTACTTTTACTCAAGTATGAGTAGAGGGTACTTTTTCCACCATTGATAAATGGTTAACACTCACCTTGAGTGTCTCACCTCCTGTATCTCTTTCTCTCTCCTCTGGATTCTCTGGTTGGATTTCTGCTGTTCCTCCCCCAGCTGGCTCTGCAGTTAAACACATGTCAATCCATGGCTCCTTTGTACAAGTGATTCTACCTAAGTTAAAACAGATGAAACTTTATGATAGGTCAGAGTCTACACATTATGGAGGAAAAGGTATGCATGTGCCTGTGTGCGTCTATATGCATGTAACAGATCGGGGTTCGATCCAGGGTCTCCTGCATGCCAGAAAAGTGCATTAGCCTGCAAACCTAAAGCCTAGGCATTAACTGAAGGAGGCAATGCAACTCTTAAGGTCTCAGTAAATATTACATCAGAAGTGTAAATATTAGCACAGCTAGATGATTTGGGGTTGGCTGACTTCCAAGCTATCAAATCAAATCAAATTGTATTTGTCACAGTAATCACTCATATTCAGTTATGAATGGTATTTTCACAGTGATACTCTGAAAGAGCAGCAATTACAGATTGTCCTTACCTGTCTCTCAGTCCTTTCTGATTCAGCTGAGACTGTATCGTGACCTTTATGTTCACACACCACACACAGCAGACAGTTAAACTGCTGATCAGTACGGCAGTACATCTCCAGTAGTTTGTCATGACGAGAGTAGATCTTCTCCTCTAGTTGTGTGCAGGCTTTGACCAGCTTGTGCTTCTTAAAGGCAGGAGATTCATAGTGAGGCTGGAGGTGAGTCTCACATTAAGAGGCCAGACACACCAGACAGGACTTAACAGCTTTGAGTTTTCTCTCAGTGCAGAAATCACATGCCACATCTCCAGGTCCAGCATAATAGTCAGCAGAGGGAGTAGATGGGAGTCCTGTCTTTTTCAGATTCTCCACCAATTCAGCAAACATAGAGTTTCTGTTAAGAACAGGCCTTTGGGTGAAAGTCTGTCTGCACTGGGGACAGCTGATCAGGACACCCTTCTGATCATCCTGATCCCAGCATTCTTTAATACAGCCCATACAGTAACTGTGTTCACAGGGAATAGTGACTGGATCCTTCAGTAGATTCAGACATATTGAACAACTGATTGAATGCATGGCTGCTGCCATTTTGGTGCACACACTTTGGTGCAGACACTTTGGTGCAGACTATAGTTTCTCTAGAATGGTTTGTGCTTCTGAGTCGATACATTTCCTGGTTTTGTGTGTGTACTCTGTATTTATACAGGGTGTGGCGTTGGATAGAGACCAGAAAATAGTGGCTGTGACTGGACAGAGGTCGTTGAGGAAGTATACTCCTCAATAGACAATTCACTAGACACAAACCACACCTCCAAGTACATAGTTATTACAACATTTATTGAGGAACACTGAAGTGACGATTCAAGAGAACAAATTCAGTAGGCGGTACGGTGGAAGATCAGGGGGAGACACTGGAGTATGTGAACTGGGCTTCCATTTCACTTGGTACTGCATCAATGGTAATCCATGATCATAGACTGACAATGTGTTCAAGGGGATCATGTGTAGTTATTTAGCCGATCCTATCAAGCAGGTTAGTTAGAAGATAGAGGGTGGAGAAAGGAGGGAGGCTTCCAAACACTGGAGACATGGTAAAACCCTATTCTCCATACTGTACTTCACAAGCAATTTTTTTGTTGAATTATTATTGTTGACACAACACTGTGGCAACATTATAACATGGGAAAGTTTTGAAAAGCCTATTGACTTGGTCACATACAACCAGGGCTGGTTCTAGGCATAATCAACATAATTTACCTTAATTTCAAAAGGGAATGTCATATTGAGACTAGAGTCTCTTTTGCAAATGAGCCCTGCACAATACAAAAAAACCACATCAATTAACATAAATATACACACTATACACATTACATACACATTAGGATGCAAAACACATTCAATTAAAACAAACACATCCTTCATTATAAAAATCCTCTAATAACTGTCTAATTGCCCTTTGGGACACCAAAGCTTCCAATCGTAATGTATTTTGGAGATTATTTCAAATTTACGGTGCAAGGAAGTTAAAAGTTGATTTACCTAAATCTGTAGTTACTAAAGAAATCTCCAGAGTTAACCAACCCTGTGAACGGGTTTGATAACTTGCTATTTTAAATCTTAACAGTAAAGTTAGGTCAATTGGAAGCTTATGGAGCAGAGTTTTGTAAACAAAAAGAGTGTAATGATGTGATATACATGACTTTAAAGAGGTCCAGCCAACCTTTTGATACAGGACGCAGTGGTGAGTATTAAACTTGTCACCTGTGACAAAGCAATGGGTGCTATGGAAGACATTATCCAGGCAGCTCCAATTTATTATGTATTATTATTATTATTTACATTTATTACAACTTATAATTTATTAATAAACGTCGCAAAATTCTTATATCTGCACAACGCTAGTCTAAATGATGACTCAGCAATACACAAATTGTCTTAATTATTTATTTACTAACAAACTAAATAATCACACAGAAATACATAAACACACACACGGTACACGTTGAATTGATTACTAACATAATGCAATGAACATTCTCTAGTGGACTAACCCGATATGACAACTTGTTACCCAATGGAAGGGAGGGGTAAGATACACATATATTTACTCTTGTATGCCTTTGTCATCTCTCTGTTGAAAACACGCATCCGTCTATGGCGAGTAGTTCGATGTAAGTCTCTGGTTGTTCACCAGAGGTCACAATATCCTCAGTAGTAGTAGTAATAGGCTTCTTTGTCTCTGAGTGTTCGTTAGACTGGTTACATCAGAGGTACACACGCAGTGGTCTTCGTCGAGTTTACTAGACGGAGGTACTTAAACAGCTGCAGACTAAATGTTCCAATGTAGTCTTTAACTTCTTTACTCGAGAGTTACCGTTTTCTGGTCTGATAGTTTTAAACCCTTTCAACATATTCAGCTCGCGCTGCACATATACTGGTCTTGTATTTTTAAACCATTTCAACGTGTAGCCACCGCTCCAAGCTTTCTAGTCTGATATGTTAATTCTTCAGCAGGTCCATTTAAGCACTCGCCTTGGAGGGCAGTTCCATCATGTTGCCACAATGTCTGTGCTCACGTGGGTGTGGTCACGGACTCGGCAAGAGCTTACATGAAAAACAATTATCATCTAGAAAGCTAAAATCCCATTTCATCTTCACACACATAGTTTCATTTTTTATCATATAAGTTTTACAACATTTAGATGTAAATCTGATAACAGGACATATACATTTGTAGTGTTACAGTTATTTAGTTATACCGTCCTTAATGATATCACAAAACCATAACCTTTTGACAGGATTTATTGTTTGGATCCCCACCAACCATTTCCCACATTGTTTATGTTAGGAATATTATTTCATTATCCACTTTTGCATGTTGGAGTTTTGGTGGCAGATTCTCTCTAAACACATCAATTTCCTTTGTTCAAAACTGCAAGTCCAGAGAGAGAGTTTATGCTGGGTCATTAAAGTCATAAGACCGGCCCACTTACCCCCCTTCCTCTCTGGGAGGGGGGCTCTCTTTGATCCTCACCCAGGAGGGAAAGTCATGACACTGTACAAAATTGGACTGTAGTCCTGTAACATCCAGGTCAGCAGTTGGGGCAATTGCGTCCATAATAGTATAATCTGCATATAGATGAAATGTACAACTTTTAACAGATTGACCAACAGCATTTATATAAATAGTGAAAAGAACAGGTTGTGGAATCGACCCCTGCAGAGCATCTTTATGTTTTTCAAGGAATTCGGACTTAACCTCATCAATCACTATGGCCTGAGTTCTATCATTTAGATAATCATAAAACCAAGAGCAGGTGTCAGAGCCCAGGCCAATCGAGGACAACTTGTTCAATAAAATAGCAAAATCAACTGTATCCAATGATTTTTCACAAAACAATCAAATCAAATGTGATTGTTCACATACACATGGTTAGCAGATGTTAATGTGAGTGTAGGAAATGCTTGTGCTTCTAGTCCCGACCGTGTAGTAATATCTAACGAGTGATCTAACAATTTCACATCAACTACCTTATACACACAATGTAAAGGAATGAATAGGTCCACAAACAAGGCAGCACAATTCATTTTAGCATCTACGGCAGTGACAATATCATTAACAACTAATATGGATGCTGTGATGCTGTGCCCTGGCCTATACACAGATTTATTTATATTCAAAATATCATAATCAGATAAAAAAAGAGCGAAATTGCTTATTTACCAAGGATTCGAGAATCGTATCTTCTTTAATTTTATTTAGCCTTTATTTAACCAGGTAAGACACATTGCGGTTAAAAACCTATTTTGCGAGGGCGACCTGGCAAGAAAGCAAAACAGGGAAATAGCAGCGTGTACAGTACATAAAATATTACAAAAAAATACAAGTTATGGATACAATTGAATATTATAAACAATTGCAGCTATCACAAACAGTGTTGTCGATCAGATTCTTAAAAATAGGCAAGGACGCTAAGTCCCTAACTTCAATATCTTTTGAAGCATGTTCCAAGATGAAGGGGCATTATGGGAAAAATATTGTTTCCCATCTCAGTTCCAGCCTTAGGAACAGACAAGGACAGCAGCGACTGTGAATGAAGACGGTATTTAGTGACTATTCTGGTCAGTAAGGAACAGAGATACAAAGGGAGTTGTCCTATCAATGCTTTGTGCACAAAAATGTACCAGTGCTTTAGCCTCCTGGTGGAGAGAGAGGTCCATTGCACCATAACATACAAATCACAGTGATGGGTGAGTGATCTAGCATTTATAATAGATCTTAAAGCACCATGATACACTGTTTCCAGAGTTTAAGGTACTTGCTGAGGCCTACATATAGGCAATATCACCATAATCCAGCACTGATTTTTTTAAAAGGTGCTTTGAACAAGATCCTTTCTGACTAACATTGAAAAGCAAGATTTATTCCAAACATAGAAACCCAATTTCAACTTCAGTTTCTTGGTCAAATTATCAATGTGCTGTGCTTAAAATGTACATTTTCATCTAACCAAATCCCAGGATACTTATAGTAGGTGACGCTTTTTATAGTTAAAATCTGCAAGTGACTCCATCTGTTTACTTTAAGGGAAGAGAAAAGCATAAATGTAGTTTTGCTTGCATTAGGCACACGTTTCAATTCAAAAAGCTACCTTCGAATAACATCAAATGCCAACTGTAAGTCTTGAAAAGCCTTCTCAATATTAGATGCACCAGAATAAATAATTGTGTCATCGGCATACAGATGGAGATTTGCAGAGTCATCAACACAAAGGAGATGATTGTGGACTACAGGAAAAGGAGGATCGAGCACGCCCCTATTCTCATTGACGGGGCTGTAGTGGGGCAGGTTGAGAGCTTCAAGTTCCTTGGCGTTCACATCACCAACAAACCAACATGGTCCAAGCACACCAAGACAGCCGTGAAGAGGGCACAACAAAACCTATTCCCCCTCAGGAGACTGAAAAGATTTGGCATGGGTCCTAAGATCCTCAAAAGGTTTTACAGCTGCCCCATCGAGAGCATCCTGATGGGTTGCACCACCGCCTGGTATGGCAACTGCTCGGTCTCCGAACACAAGGCACTACAGAGGGTAGTGCGTACAGCCCAGTACATCACTGGGGCTAAGCTTCCTGCCATCTAGGGGCTCTATACCAAGCGGTGTCAGAGGAAGGCCCTAAAAATCGTCAAAGTCTCCAGCCACTCTAGTCATAGACTGTTCTCTCTGCTACCGCATGGCAAGCGGTATCGGAGCGCCAAGTCTAGGTCCAAGACGTTCCTAAATAGCTTCTACCCCCAAGCCATAAGACTCCTGAACAGCTAATCAAATGGCTACCCAGACTACTTGCATTATTAACACATCATTGGGAGGACAATGACCTGTCAGTGGAAATAACCTACTATACTATACAGTAATGATCTAGTAGCCATTTGGCTGTAAAGTTTATCACAGTTAACTAAACTATATCTAGCCTGTACAGTCCAATTACTCCTCCAATATAACCATTCAACTGTATTCAAGGTCTTTATTTTACAAACTGTATCTGCCTGTTGACATGATGTTGACCTGTGGGTAAGGTTTATGACCACCCCCATAAATACCTTTCTCCCTTCCCTCTCTCTCTTGACTCTACTGAAGGAATCTTAAATAGTCTTTGTTAAACATAGAGAGTCTGGGAACATCAAACGGGGGGGGGGGGGGGGGCTATTTCGGTAATCCAACCAGTGGAAAATATGCGTTGGTACTTAATGAATATGATGTCAGTTCGGTTGTCATCCTAGACATTATGACTGATGACAGGACGACATAAACTGTATCTGGGAAAGTCTACATATTCTAGTTATCAGATACACATGGAATTGTTGTGCAATTTAAATGTGTAAATATGAAACTATTTGTGAAATGATTAAATGTAATTTTAGCTTCCAAATGAGAGAATTGGGTTTTCATAAGGTTAGAGCTCTGCTCAATCAGTGGCCCGCCCCTGTGAAGAGACATTGGTTATAAACTATGAAACACACCCTTCTCTCCCTCCACTCTATAAGCCCTTGACGAAAATGTCTGATATCAGAAGATTCAGATAATAACTACAGAACGAAGCCAACCTCAGCGTGAGCTTTTCTTGTGAATGGTATGAACTTTGAACTCTTATTCACTACAGAAGCGATACGCCCTAGCCATTGAGTTAGCAGTGGCCACTGTAAACGTGGGCTAGGAAAGACGGACGACGTATCCAGTCTGTCACACAACGACAATATTACAACGTATCCAATTTACCAACAGAGACATTTTTCCGAGGACAGGAAGATCTCTGTTGGCCAACACGGCCAGCATCTACGACCAACATACCAAAGCACAGCTCAGAGAAAATAGTTATTGCATTTTCCTTTTCCAAATGGGTGATAATTTAGAATGAATAAGATTCTGTATTTACGATAGCATAGCTTCTCCCTTTGTTCCTCAGTCTTCCCGCTCTTTCACTCAAACCTAATCCCCTTTCCTTTGTGTAACCAGCTGTCATGTCGGCTCTGTCCACCAGGGACGTTTTCTGTATGACATAATTTGCATTCTGTGTATATGTAATTCTGTGTGATTAGTTAGGTATTTAGTAAATAAATAATTGAACCCAATTTTGTATTGCTGATTCAACTTGTTAGCCAGGGATTGTGAAGATAACCAAGAATTTACAACTTTCAGATTAGACTGAAATAAGATGATGATTAATATTGACTGCTATTGATGTAAAATATTACTAGGTCTTTAAGAGTTTATTTGGAAGATAACAGCTATATAAACACTCTTTCTTGGTGCCCCGACTTTCTAGTTAATTACATTTACATGATTATCTCAATCAGGTAATATTAATTACAGAGAAAGTATTTTATAGAATAGCATGTCATATCACTTAATCTGGCATAGCCAAAGACACGACACTGTGTTCCTGTCTGGTAGAGGGCTCATGATGACTGTGGAAGACTTTTAGTATATGGAATCCTTAATAACAGAATGCACAAGGACAAGACTGTCAGGATCGTTCATGTATACATTTATTTAACTTGGTAATATTTCCTAACCACTTGTTGGAGTGGTTACAATGTAACAATATGGATGTATGGTTCTGTTTCAGTATTTTTATCTTAGCAATGCTTAAAAATCATTCAAAAGTGTTTTGAACCCACATTTAAACCAGAGAAGTGACCGGTGTTAGTAGAATCATTAACAACCCTAGCTCTGCTGGCCAATGCTGAGCGATAGTGCAATTGCTCCAACATGCCTGTGTTGTGAAGTTGTATTAGTTCATGTGACGACTGTTGTTCATCGAATGATTAAAAGTTTCATTTTTTTTTGCCACCCCTATTACTAGCCTGTTCAACCTCTCTTTCGTGTCGTCTGAGATTCCCAAAGATTGGAACGCAGCTGCGGTCATCCCCCTCTTCAAAGGGGGGGACACTCTTGACCCAAACTGCTACAGACCTATATCTATCCTACCCTACCTTTTCTAAGGTCTTCGAAAGCCAAGTCAACAAACAGATTACCGACCATTTCGAATCTCACCATACCCTCTCTTCTATGCAATCTGGTTTCAGAGCTGGTCATGGGTGCACCTCAATGACGTTCAAGGTCCTAAACGATATCTTAACCGCCATCGATAAGAAACATTACAGTGCAGACGTATTCATTGATCTGGCCAAGGCTTTCGACTCTGTCAATCACCACATCCTCATCGGCAGACTCGACAGCCTTGGTTTCTCAAATGATTGCCTCGCCTGGTTCACCAACTACTTCTCTGATAGAGTTCAGTGTGTCAAATCGGAGGGTCTGTTGTCCGGACCTCTGGCAGTCTCTATGGGGGTGCTACAGGGTTCAATTCTTGGACCGACTCTCTTCTCTGTATACATCAATGATGTCGCTCTTGCTGCTGGTGAGTCTCTGATCCATCTCTATGCAGACGACACCATTCTGGCCCTTCTTTGTACACTGTGTTAACAACCCTCCAGGCAAGCTTCAATGGCATACAACTCTCCTTCCGTAGCCTCCAATTGCTCTTAAATACAAGTAAAACCTAAATGCATGCTCTTCAACCGATCGTTGCCTGCACCTGCCCGCCTGTCCAACACAACTACTCTGGACGGCTCTGACTTAGAATACGTGGACAACTACAAATACCTAGATGTCTGGTTAGACTGTAAACTCTCCTTCCAGACCCACATCAAACATCTCCAATCCAAAGTTAAATCTAGAATTGGCTTCCTATTTCGCAACAAAGCATCCTTCACTCATGCAGCCAAACATACCCTTGTAAAACTGACAATCCTACCAATCCTCGACTTCGGCGATGTCATTTACAAAATAGCCTCCAATACCCTACTCAACAAATTGGATGCAGTCTATCACAGTGCCCTCCGTTTTGTCACCAAAGCCCCATATACTACCCACCATTGCGACCTGTACACTCTCGTTGGCTGGCCCTCGCATCATACTTGTCGCCAAACCCACTGGCTCCATGTCATCTACAAGACCCTGCTAGGTAAAGTCCCCCCTTATCTCAGCTCGCTGGTCACCATAGCATCACCCACCTGTAGCACACGCTCCAGCAGGTATATCTCTCTAGTTACCCCCAGAACCAATTATTTCTTTGGCCGCCTCTCCTTCCAGTTCTCTGCTGCCAATGACTGGAACGAACTACAACAATGTCTGAAACTGGAAACACTTATCTCCCTCACAAGCTTTAAGCACCAGCTCTCAGAGCAGCTCACAGATTACTGCACCTGTACATAGCCCACCTATAATTTAGCCCAAACAACTACCTCTTTCCCTACTGTATTTATTTGATTTATTTTGCTCCTTTGCACCCCATTATTTTTATTTCTACTTTGCACATTCTTCCACTGCAAATCTACCATTCCAGTGTTTTACTTGCTATATTATATTTACTTTGCCACCATGGCCTTTTTTTGCCTTTACCTCCCTTATCTCACCTCATTTGCTCACATCGTATATAGACTTGTTTCTACTGTATTACATTTACATTACATTTAAGTCATTTAGCAGACGCTCTTATCCAGAGCGACTTACAAATTGGTGCATTCACCTTATGACATCCAGTGGAACAGTAGTGCATCTAAATCTTTTAAGGGGGGTGGGGTGAGAGTGATTACTTGATCCTATCCTAGGTATTCCTTAAAGAGGTGGGGTTTCAGGTGTCTCCGGAAGGTGGTGATTGACTCCGCTGTCCTGGCGTCGTGAGGGAGTTTGTTCCACCATTGGGGGGCCAGAGCAGCGAACAGTTTTGACTGGGCTGAGCGGGAACTGTACTTCCTCAGTGGTAGGGAGGCGAGCAGGCCAGAGGTGGATGAACGCAGTGCCCTTGTTTGGGTGTAGGGCCTGATCAGAGCCTGGAGGTACTGAGGTGCCGTTCCCCTCACAGCTCCGTAGGCAAGCACCATGGTCTTGTAGCGGATGCGAGCTTCAACTGGAAGCCAGTGGAGAGAGGAGGAGCGGGGTGACGTGAGAGAACTTGGGAAGGTTGAACACCAGACGGGCTGCGGCGTTCTGGATGAGTTGTAGGGGTTTAATGGCACAGACAGGAGCCCAGCCAACAGCGAGTTGCAGTAATCCAGACGGGAGATGACAAGTGCCTGGATTAGGACCTGCGCCGCTTCCTGTGTGAGGCAGGGTCGTACTCTGCGGATGTTGTAGAGCATGAACCTACAGGAACGGGCCACCGCCTTGATGTTAGTTGAGAACGACAGGGTGTTGTCCAGGATCACGCCAAGGTTCTTAGCGCTCTGGGAGGAGGACACAATGGAGTTGTCAACCGTGATGGCGAGATCATGGAACGGGCAGTCCTTCCCGGGAGGAAGAGCAGCTCCGTCTTGCCGAGGTTCAGCTTGAGGTGGTGATCCGTCATCCACACTGATATGTCTGCCAGACATGCAGAGATGCGATTCGCCACCTGGTCATCAGAAGGGGGAAAGGAGAAGATTAATTGTGTGTCGTCTGCATAGCAATGATAGGAGAGACCATGTGAGGTTATGACAGAGCCAAGTGACTTGGTGTATAGCGAGAATAGGAGAGGGCCTAGAACAGAGCCCTGGGGGACACCAGTGGTGAGAGCACGTGGTGTGGAGACGGATTCTCGCCACGCCACCTGGTAGGAGCGACCTGTCAGGTAGGACGCAATTCAAGCGTGGGCCGCGCCGGAGATGCCCAACTCGGAGAGTGTGGAGAGGAGGATCTGATGGTTCACAGTATCGAAGGCAGCCGATAGGTCTAGAAGGATGAGAGCAGAGGAGAGAGAGTTAGCTTTAGCAGTGCGGAGCGCCTCCGTGATACAGAGAAGAGCAGTCTCAGTTGAATGACTAGTCTTGAAACCTGACTGATATGGATCAAGAAGGTCATTCTGAGAGAGATAGCGGGAGAGCTGGCCAAGGACGGCACGTTCAAGAGTTTTGGAGAGAAAAGAAAGAAGGGATACTGGTCTGTAGTTGTTGACATCGGAGGGATCGAGTGTAGGTTTTTTCAGAAGGGGTGCAA
Source organism: Oncorhynchus nerka (assembly GCF_034236695.1). Taxonomy (NCBI): domain Eukaryota; kingdom Metazoa; phylum Chordata; class Actinopteri; order Salmoniformes; family Salmonidae; genus Oncorhynchus; species Oncorhynchus nerka. Next base: position 15,670,930 of record NC_088417.1, on the reverse strand, counting down.
CTCTCGCTCTCTTGAAGACGGAAGGGACGTAGCCAGCGGTCAGGGATGAGTTGATGAGCGAGGTGAGGTAAGGGAGAAGGTCTCCGGAAATGGTCTGGAGAAGAGAGGAGGGGATAGGGTCAAGCGGGCAGGTTGTTGGGCGGCCGGCCGTCACAAGACGCGAGATTTCATCTGGAGAGAGAGGGGAGAAAGAGGTCAGAGCACAGGGTAGGGCAGTGTGAGCAGAACCAGCGGTGTCGTTTGACTTAGCAAACGAGGATCGGATGTCGTCGACCTTTTCAAAATGGTTGACGAAGTCATCTGCAGAGAGGGAGGAGGGGGGGGGAGGGGGAGGAGGATTCAGGAGGGAGGAGAAGGTGGCAAAGAGCTTCCTAGGGTTAGAGGCAGATGCTTGGAATTTAGAGTGGTAGAAAGTGGCTTTAGCAGCAGAGAGAGAAGAGGAAAATGTAGAGAGGAGGGAGTGAAAGGATGCCAGGTCCGCAGGGAGGCGAGTTTTCCTCCATTTCCGCTCGACTGCCCGGAGCCCTGTTCTGTGAGCTCGCAATGAGTTGTCGAGCCACGGAGCGGGAGGGGAGGACCGAGCCGGCCTGGAGGATAGGGGACATAGAGAGTCAAAGGATGCAGAAAGGGAGGAGAGGAGGGTTGAGGAGGCAGAATCAGGAGATAGGTTGGAGAAGGTTTGAGCAGAGGGAAGAGATGATAGGATGGAAGAGGAGAGAGTAGCGGGGGAGAGAGAGCGAAGGTTGGGACGGCGCGATACCATCCGAGTAGGGGCAGTGTGGGAAGTGTTGGATGAGAGCGAGAGGGAAAAGGATACAAGGTAGTGGTCGGAGACTTGGAGGGGAGTTGCAATGAGGTTAGTGGAAGAACAGCATCTAGTAAAGATGAGGTCGAGCGTATTTCCTGCCTTGTGAGTAGGGGGAAGGTGAGAGGGTGAGGTCAAAGAGGAGAGGAGTGGAAAGAAGGAGGCAGAGAGGAATGAGTCAAAGGTAGACGTGGGGAGGTTAAAGTCGCCCAGAACTGTGAGAGGTGAGCCGTCCTCAGGAAAGGAGCTTATCAAGGCATCAAGCTCATTGATGAACTCTCCGAGGGAACCTGGAGGGCGATAAATGATAAGGATGTTAAGCTTGAAAGGGCTGGTAACTGTGACAGCATGGAATTCAAAGGAGGCGAAAGACAGATGGGTAAGGGGAGAAAGAGAGAATGACCACTTGGGAGAGATGAGGATCACGGTGCCACCACCCCGCTGACCAGAAGCTCTCGGGGTGTGCGAGAACACGTGGGCGGACGAAGAGAGAGCAGTAGGAGTAGCAGTGTTATCTGTGGTGATCCATGTTTCCGTCAGTGCCAAGAAGTCGAGGGACTGGAGGGAGGCATAGGCTGAGATGAACTCTGCCTTGTTGGCCGCAGATCGGCAGTTCCAGAGGCTACCGGAGACCTGGAACTCCACGTGGGTCGTGCGCGCTGGGACCACCAGATTAGGGTGGCCGCGGCCACGCGGTGTGAGCGTTTGTATGGTCTGTGCAGAGAGGAGAGAACAGGGATAGACAGACACATAGTTGACAGGCTACACAAGAGGCTACGCTAATGCAAAGGAGATTGGAATGACAAGTGGACTACACGTCTCGAGTGTTCAGAAAGTTAAGCTTACGTAGCAAGAATCTTATTGACTAAAATGATTAAAATGATACAGTACTGCTGAAGTAGGCTAGCTGGCAGAGGCTGCGTTGTTGACTATGTAGGCTAGCTGGCAGTGGCTGCGTTGTTGACACTACACTAATCAAGTCGTTCCGTTGAGTGTAATAGTTTCTACTGTGCTGCTATTCGGGGCTAGCTGGCTAGCTAGCAGTGTTGATTACGTTACGTTGCGTTAAAAGAACGACAATAGCTGGCTAGCTAACCTAGGAAATCGCTCTAGACTACACAATTATCTTTGATACAAAGACGGCTATGTAGCTAGCTATGTAGCTAGCTACGATCAAACAAATCAAGCCGTTGTACTGTAATGAAATGAAATGAAAAATGTGATACTTACCTGGATTATTATTGACTGTATGCTTGACTGTATGCTTGTTTTACTCCATGTGTAACTCTGTGTTGTTGTATGTGTCGAACTGCTTTGCTTTATCTTGGCCAGGTCGCAATTGTAAACTTGTAGAACTTGTTCTCAACTTGCCTACCTGGTTAAATAAAGGTGAAATAAACCAAATAAAAAAATTAACTATATACATAAAGTGCTTTCATTTCTAAAAGAGGTATGTATGAATATATCCCAAAATAAATGGTGAAAATCTGAACTGTCACCTCATAAAACATTGCATCTCAAAGTCAAAACGCTGGAGTATAGAGCCAAATGGACACATTTGAGCTTCATGGTCCAAATAGTGTATGTTATCAACTTTTTACAGAGATTTTGGCAATTTCCCCAGAGCAGATCTTTTCAACTTGACTTTTCAGCCCAGAGACTGATTTCTTAACATCCTCAAATGAGATGTGCTGGTTGACAGTGATGCAGGGTAAGGCCTCAGATCCAGGAGAGACACAGAGAGACTGGAAACTCTACAGTAACAGATCAGAGAACAGGGAAAATATTATTGTTGAGGAAGAAAAACATTTCACTTTCATCAGACACACCTGATGCTGTGGACAAAGATCCAGTGATGTCACCTGGAGGAATGTGATGTTGTCATCTGTGTGTGAGAGCTGCTCCAGCTCAGCTTCTCTCCTCCTCAGCTCAGACATCTCCTGCTCCAGTTGCTTCAGGAGTCTTTCAGCTCGACTCACTTCAGCCTTCTCCTGGGCTCTGATCTGCTCCTTCACCCCAGAGTACCTTCTCTCAATGTAGCGGATCAGCTTAGTAGAGATCTTCTTCCACTGCTGCTTGTGCTGAGTACTGTTGAAACAATCAGAGAGAGGAGGGACCCCATACATCCTGTTACTCAAAGTGGGGCTCAGTGTGATCGAAACATGGCCCAGCAGTGGACTCCTCACTGGTTCCAGTTTTACTGAAGTTTAGTTTAGGAAGAGTAAGTCAATTTAGAAAGGACTATCTGCTAAGTGAATACATATAAATGGTCAACACTCACCTTGAGTGTCTCACCTCCTGTATCTCTTTCTCTCTCCTCTGGATTCTCTGGTTGGATTTCTGCTGTTCCTCCCCCAGCTGGCTCTGCAGTTAAACACATGTCAATCCATGGCTCCTTTGTACAAGTGATTCTGTCTTAATGAAAACAGATATAACTTTATGATAAAAGCTCTCCTGCATGGTAGAAAAGTGCATTAGACTGCTAACCCAAAGCCTAGACAAACCTCTCTGGGCTAGGGTCCCTTTTTCAGAATTCCCACCTGTCTGACATGCCCAAAGTAAACTGCTTGATACACAGGTCCAGAAGCTAGGATATGCATATAATTGGTAGCATTGGATAGAAACACTTTGACGTCTCTAAAACTGTTAAAATAATAATGTCTGTGAGTATAACAGAATTGATATGGCAGGCGAAAATCCGAAGACAATCCAACCGAAATAAAAAGTAATTGGGATCTCCCAGGCACTTCCGATGCAAAGCTATTGACAACTATCCCATTGACTATATGCAGTAATAGTTTCTTATTGTTCTAGTTAGGATCTCACAACACAGTTAGCTACTACTATTAATCCATAAGCAGGGATCCAAACTGGTGAGGGCCCAAAAAGGGGACACTTTTTTTGCACTGAAAAATCCCTGCGATCTCCCAGACCCACATCAAACATCTCCAATCCAAAGCTGAATCTAGAATTGGCTTCCTATTTCGCAACAAAGCATCCTTCACTCATGCAGCCAAACATACCCTTGTAAAACTGACAATCCTACCAATCCTCGACTTCGGCGATGTCATTTACAAAATAGCCTCCAATACCCTACTCAACAAATTGGATGCAGTCTATCACAGTGCCATCCGTTTTGTCACCAAAGCCCCATATACTACCCACCATTGCGACCTGTACACTCTCGTTGGCTGGCCCTCGCTTCATACTTGTCGCCAAACCCACTGGCTCCATGTCATCTACAAGACCATGATAGGTAAAGTCCCCCCTTATCTCAGCTCGCTGGTCACCATAGCATCACCCACCTGTAGCACACGCTCCAGCAGGTATATCTCTCTGGTTACCCCCAGAACCAATTATTTCTTTGGCCGCCTCTCCTTCCAGGATGAATTTGGACTATTAAAAGGGCCAGGATGAATGGAGTAAACAATTAACAAGTCAATAACACAGTAGAAAAAAAGGGGAGTCTATATACATTGTGTGCAAAAGGCATGAGGAGGTAGGCAAATAATTACAATTTTGCAGATTAACACTGGAGTGATAAATGATCAGATGGTCATGTACAGGTAGAGATATTGGTGTGCAAAAGAGCAGAAAAGTAAATAAATAAAAACAGTATGGGGATGAGGTAGGTAAAAATGGGTGGGCTATTTACCGATAGACTATGTACAGCTGCAGCGATCGGTTAGCTGCTCAGATATCAAATCAAATCAAATTTTATTTGTCACATACACATGGTTAGCAGATGTTAATGCGAGTGTAGCGAAATGCTTGTGCTTCTAGTTCCGACAATGCAGTGATAACCAACAAGTAATCTAACTAACAATTCCAAAACTACTGTCTTATACACAGTGTAAGGGGATAAGGAATATGTACATAAGGATATATGAATGAGTGATGGTACAGAGCAGCATACAGTAGATGGTATCGAGTACAGTATATACATATGAGATGAGTATGTAGACAAAGTAAACAAAGTGGCATAGTTAAAGTGGCTAGTGATACATGTATTACATAAGGATGCAGTCGATGATGTAGAGTACAGTATATACGTATGCATATGAGATGAATAATGTAGGGTAAGTAACATTATATAAGGTAGCATTGTTTAAAGTGGCTAGTGATATATTTACATCATTTCCCATCAATTCCCATTATTAAAGTGGCTGGAGTTGGGTCAGTGTCAATGACAGTGTGTTGGCAGCAGCCACTCAATGTTAGTGGTGGCTGTTTAACAGTCTGATGGCCTTGAGATAGAAGCTGTTTTTCAGTCTCTCGGTCCCAGCTTTGATGCACCTGTACTGACCTCGCCTTCTGGATGATAGCGGGGTGAACAGGCAGTGGTTCGGGTGGTTGATGTCCTTGATGATCTTTATGGCCTTCCTGTAACATCGGGTGGTGTAGGTGTCCTGGAGGGCAGGTAGTTTGCCCCCGGTGATGCGTTGTGCAGACCTCACTACCCTCTGGAGAGCCTTACGGTTGAGGGCGGAGCAGTTGCCGTACCAGGCGGTGATACAGCCCGCCAGGATGCTCTCGATTGTGCATCTGTAGAAGTTTGTGAGTGCTTTTGGTGACAAGCCGAATTTCTTCAGCCTCCTGAGGTTGAAGAGGCGCTGCTGCGCCTTCTTCACGACGCTGTCAGTGTGAGTGGACCAATTCAGTTTGTCTGTGATGTGTATGCCGAGGAACTTAAAACTTGCTACCCTCTCCACTACTGTTCCATCGATGTGGATAGGGGGGTGTTCCCTCTGCTGTTTCCTGAAGTCCACAATCATCTCCTTAGTTTTGTTGAAATTTAGTGTGAGGTTATTTTCCTGACACCACACTCCGAGGGCCCTCACCTCCTCCCTGTAGGCCGTCTCGTCGTTGTTGGTAATCAAGCCTACCACTGTTGTGTCGTCCGCAAACTTGATGATTGAGTTGGAGGCGTGCGTGGCCACGCAGTCGTGGGTGAACAGGGAGTACAGGAGAAGGCTCAGAACGCACCCTTGTGGGGCCCCCGTGTTGAGGATCAGTGGGGAGGAGATGTTGTTGCCTACCCTCACCACCTGGGGGCGGCCCGTCAGGAAGTCCAGTACCCAGTTGCACAGGGCGGGGTCGAGACCCAGGGTCTCGAGCTTGATGACGAGCTTGGAGGGTACTATAGTGTTGAATGCCGAGCTGTAGTCGATGAACAGCATTCTCACATAGGTATTCCTCTTGTCCAGGTGGGTTAGGGCAGTGTGCAGTGTGGTTGAGATTGCATCGTCTGTGGACCTATTTGGGCGGTAAGCAAATTGGAGTGGGTCTAGGGTGTCAGGTAGGGTGGAGGTGATATGGTCCTTGACTAGTCTCTCAAAGCACTTCATGATGACGGAAGTGAGTGCTACGGGGCGGTAGTCGTTTAGCTCAGTTACCTTAGCTTTCTTGGGAACAGGAACAATGGTGGCCCTCTTGAAGCATGTGGGAACAGCAGACTGGTATAGGGATTGATTGAATATGTCCGTAAACACACCGGCCAGCTGGTCTGCGCATGCTCTGAGGGCGCGGCTGGGGATGCCGTCTGGGCCTGCAGCCTTGCGAGGGTTAACACGTTTAAATGTCTTACTCACCTCGGCTGCAGTGAAGGAGAGACCGCATGTTTTCGTTGCAGGCCGTGGCAGTGGCACTGTATTGTCCTCAAAGCGGGCAAAAGTTATTTAGTCTGCCTGGGAGCAAGACATCCTGGTCCGTGACTGGGCTGGGTTTCTTCTTGTAGTCCGTGATTGACTGTAGACCCTGCCACATGCCTCTTGTGTCTGAGCCATTGAATTGAGATTCCACTTTGTCTCTGTACTGACGCTTAGCTTGTTTAATAGCCTTGCGGAGGGAATAGCTGCATTGTTTATATTCGGACATGTTACCAGACACCTTGCCCTGATTAAAAGCTGTGGTTCGCGCTTTCAGTTTCACGCGAATGCTGCCATCAATCCACGGTTTCTGGTTTGGGAATGTTTTTATCGTTGCTATGGGAACGACATCTTCGACGCACGTTCTAATGAACTCGCACACCGAATCAGCGTATTCGTCAATATTTCCATCTGACGCAATACGAAACATGTCCCAGTCCACGTGATGGAAGCAGTCTTGGAGTGTGGAGTCAGCTTGGTCTGACCAGCGTTGGACAGACCTCAGCGTGGGAGCCTCTTGTTTTAGTTTCTGCCTGTAGGCAGGGATCAGCAAAATGGAGTCGTGGTCAGCTTTTCCGAAAGGGGGCGGGGCAGGGCCTTATATGCGTCGCGGAAGTTAGAGTAACAATGATCCAAGGTTTTACCACCCCTGGTTGCGCAATCGATATGCTGATAAAATTTAGGGAGTCTTGTTTTCAGATTAGCTTTGTTAAAATCCCCAGCTACAATGAATGCAGCCTCCGGATAAATGGTTTCCAGTTTGCAAAGAGTTAAATAAAGTTCGTTCAGAGCCATCGATGTGTCTGCTTGGGGGGGATATATACGGCTGTGATTATAATCGAAGAGAATTCTCTTGGAAGATAATGCGGTCTACATTTGATTGTGAGGAATTCTAAATCAGGTGAACAGAAGGATTTGAGTTCCTGTATGTTTCCTTCATCACACCATGTCTCGTTAGTCATGAGGCATACGCCCCCGCCACTCTTCTTACCAGAAAGATGTTTGTTTCTGTCGGCGCGATGCGTGGAGAATGCAGATAGCAGATGTTTGAAGTTGGTGAGGGAGATAAAAGTCTCCAACTTCAGCGATTTTTGCAATTCGTTCCAGTCACAGGCAGCAGAGAACTGGAACGAACGGCGGCCAATGAGGTGTTGGCTTTAGGGATGATCAGTGAGATACACCTGCTGGAGCGCGTGCTACGGATGGGTGTTGCCATCGTGACCAGTGAACTGAGATAAGGCGGAGCTTTACCTAGCATGGACTTGTAGATGACCTGGAGCCAGTGGGTCTGGCGACGAATATGTAGCGAGGGCCAGCCGACTAGAGCATACAAGTCGCAGTGGTGGGTGGTATAAGGTGCTTTAGTGACAAAACGGATGGCACTGTGATAAACTGCATCCAGTTTGCTGAGTAGAGTGTTGGAAGCAATTTTGTAGATGACATCGCCGAAGTCGAGGATCGGTAGGATAGTCAGTTTTACTAGGGTAAGTTTGGCGGCGTGAGTGAAGGAGGCTTTGTTGCGGAATAGAAAGCCGACTCTTGATTTGATTTTCGATTGGAGATGTTTGATATGAGTCTGGAAGGAGAGTTTACAGTCTAGCCAGACACCTAGGTACTTATAGATGTCCACATATTCAAGGTCGGAACCATCCAGGGTGGTGATGCTGATCAGGCTTGCGGGTGCAGGCAGCGAACGGTTGAAAAGCATGCATTTGGTTTTACTAGCGTTTAAGAGCAGTTGGAGGCCACGGAAGGATGGCATTGAAGCTCGTTTGGAGGTTAGATAGCACAGTGTCCAAGGACGGGCCGGAAGTATATAGAATGGTGTCGTCTGCGTAGAGGTGGATCAGGGAATCGCCCGCAGCAAGAGCAACATCATTGATATATACAGCTCCCTAACATGTAATTATATCAAGAAGACTTTACAATAGACCAAATTATCAGGGTGAGGCACATTGAACGCCATTTGGGTCTTTGCGTGTCAAAAAAGATACACGTCATATAACACTATTTGAAGCGTTAAATCAACTTTTAATTTAACACGTCAAATGATACAATTCTATTCTAGAATGTTGTGCGTGCTGAATTTGCACGTGCAAGCCAAGCGCCACCACTACTATCGGTAGCACTGTCAAAGCTGTACAACAGAAGTTGCAAACAAGCACACACCGGCCACGAACGATGGGTTTACAATACCGTGTTGGTGAAAATAGACCAAATTATTAGGATGATGCACATGGGCTACTAACAGCTTACTACACACCATACACTTAGTATTACTTTCTTAGCTACAGTATACATATCTCCCTTGCATGTTAGATCATTTATGTAGCAGCATACAAGACATTGTTGGACTCACTTTGTGAAGGTGACGCAGCGGTCATTTTTGTAATCTCGTAGTCTCGTATTCTTTGGATTTATGGTGGGAACTCAAAAAAAAAGAAAACACAGTCACTCCATTGAATAGCAGGCTAACGTTAGTGGTTTCTTTGCAACACTTGCAATTATCCACTGATTCCTTCCAAATAACTAATTGTTGAATTTGCGATTTGCAATTTGTTGTGTAATCTTTATGTCCAATGGCCGATGAGCACCGATACGTTTTATCTATAATTTCTCTTCATTATTTGTCTTCATATGACAATAATTAAAAAAAGGATTTGGAAGTAGATTGTCAACTTGATTCATGGTGATGACTGCTAGCTAGGACTTTGAAAGTAAGATTTTGACATGATAAGTCCAATCAAAGCTACTGTAGATATAACGTGATTTGACGTCATTTTATCTGTGGCCAATGACCTTGAGCTTTCTTAGAAGGGCACTTGTAATATAACTCTATGGCAGGACCCAAAGGGCTGAAATTTGGGATGTCTACCTTTACTAAGCACTTAAACTTGGCGATGACGTACTGTCCCCATGAGTGACAGAACATTGAGCCAATCACGGCACTGCGCTCCATATTTTCTGCTGGCTCGCCCCACTACCACAGAAAGCACTGAGCTAGACTGAAACACCTGCATTTTGGAGCTGCCTTACTCAAGAAAAAAAAGAGACCATGTGTGTATGCAGCTTTATTAACTGAATGAGATATATATAAATATATATATATATATATATTTACATTGTTTGCAAACTGATATGTGACACGCATTAATGCCAAACTAACATGCAAAACAGGCAAGCCCAAAAAAATCTAAAATATTTAAATAATTTGTTATTTTTTTGCCTAGGATGTGGGGCTCAAAACAGGTGGGTTCCCACTGGTCATGTCTGGAGGAAACCTAGTGTCGTGACTTAACTTTAACATTAATCAGAAGACTGTTATTTATATAATTAACTAACTATGTTTAATTGTTACCCAATTAAATGAATCATGTAACAATTAACTCATTAGGATCTGGGGCACCACGAGAGCAGTTCTTTAAAGAGTTACCATCTCCCGAATTAAACTCTAAAAGGTCTTTACCTATCACATCTATAAACAGTCAACTTATTAATCATAACCTCGTATCATATCATGATTCTGAACAGTCATAGCCTCCTTGCATCTGGAAAAACCAGAGCCTTACTTATGATTTAGTACTACACAAATTGGTTTCATTAAGTATTTACTAGCTAGTTAAATGGGAACGCAGGATAAACATACACACTTTACACCGGTTATTGACTGGAGATTTAATATGCTGAAAACAGATCCCTAGCGACAAGAACATGGTTGCTTGTTAAAGAAGAGATGGAGAGGGAGAGAGAGAGGGACAGAGACACTTAACATTGGTACATTCAGAAACTACTCTCACCTACAGTAACCATATAGAAATCGTGAATATATTTAGGTGAAATGCCTGGGTTCGCCGGGGATCTCTCTGTGAACAGGGCAGCCTTGGAAAAGGGGGTTGGGCCTTTTAACAGCATGCTTATAAGGCTCTGATTGTCCAAACTGGTTCCAACAAGTCTTCTACTGTTGTCCTTCTTTGTAGTTGTCCGGTATCCAGTGACTTGTTGTGTATTCCTGAACAGAACTACAGAGTTCACTTTCCTTCCATTCACTCTTGAAGAGGCTTCTTTGAAGATAGGCTAGCCAGCTGTATCGGTGGTTAGAGTAGAGTAACATGTTGGTCCTACTTAAATTCACTTTCAAAGATACTTTACATAGGGCAGCTAATCAGCCTTACCAGTGATTGTCACGGAGGTGAGTTTATCGTCTCCACCTTGTGTTGAGATTCAAAGTTCAAACCACTTTATGGTGCAGCTGCAGCTTCACATTTTTCTGGTCTCGTGTTTTTTCTTAGCCCATCATTAATACATTATGCTCGAAAGGGGCGGTTCCAGCAGACTGACATGCTCTCTGACCTTACTTTGGAGTGGTGTCTGCTCATTGTGCAAAGTTAGGTAAAACAATTATCTCTTATAGTTTCTCAAATCACATCCCTCTCTTAGCAAAAACAAAATAATACATGCACAACGCACAGTATGGAAACTTCATATACTATGTAGTGGGTATACTTTCCAAGTTAAAGTATTTGCTTTAACATTTTTAATGACATCACAAAATAACATAAAATTCCATTCGTGTTCTATAGATCGCCTCTGAACATTCCCCACGTTCCACGTTAGAAATATTGTTCCAGTATGCGCTTTTGAACATGCTAGAGTTTCAGCAAAACTAAGAACATTCCTTTGGTGACTCTTGAGAGCACAGGCCTGAATCTTCTCCCTTGATTTACAACAAGGTGGGATTTGTTAACCCCAAGCTGTTATTTCCTTTCCCCTCTAGTAGGAGAGGGGTCTGATTGAAGTTATTCATTGCAAACCTGATCTGACCTATTTGGAGTCATGACACTGGCACCATCCCTACGGGGAAGCATGGTGGTGGCAGAATCATGCTGTGGGGATGTTTTTCAGCGGCAGGGACTGGGAGACTAGTCAGGATCAAGGGAAAGTTGAACAGAGCAAAATACGGAGAGATCCTTGATGAAAATCTGCTCAGGACTTCAGACTGTAGTGAAGGTTCACCTTCCAACAGGACAACTATCCTAAGCACATGGCCAATACAACGCAGGAGTGGCTTCGGGATATGTCTCTGAATGTCCTTGCGTGGCCCAGCCAGAGCCCGGATTTGAACCCAATCAAACTGTATGGGAATAATAATGTATTTTATTTTGTAAAGTGTTTTCTTGCATCAAACAACGCAACAAAATGTTCAGTCACCTCCTTGTCAGAGGGACAAGTGGATAAACAGGTTAATGCAAAGGCCTGTATGTTCTTTTCAAAAGTCTCATGGAATGTAGACCTACATTGAACACCACACTTTGGCTGCTACTGTAGGCTGAATGATAGAACCGCTATTCAAATGTTAAAATGTTATGTATGGGATGCATTTTCTCCATTGTTTTCAATGGTAGGTCACTCTGGTAGGCCTATATTACGATCAAATAGCTACAGTAGCTTACTTGGCCACTGGTAAACAGTCAATTAAAGCGTGTACAGACTCAGTATTCACAGTAAATGGTGGTGGAAGTTGCACAGAATTTTCACAACATTCAAGTTTGCGCTCAGCAGACCTGAAATTTTCTCAGCATTGAAATAATTATAGGGAACATTACTTCTCACATATGCTGTTGCTACGGTTGATTATCAATTCCACTAGATGTCAACAGTCTTTAGAAATTGGTTGATGTTTTTCTTTTGAGAAATGAAAAAGTAGGGCTCTTCATTGTAAGTGTCACTCCAAGTGGACTCCTGTTGGACTATTGTTTGGTGCGCGTGAACTGGAACGCGCTTCACATAGTTTTTATCCCGTCTTAAATTTTATAGATTTTTTACGTTTTAGGATACCAGAGGTTGGATTAGGAATGTTGTTTGAAATGTTTGGACCAAGTTTACAGGTAACGTATTAGATACTTTGTAGTCATGTTGGGCGAGTTGGAACCGGTGTATTTCTGAATCAAACGCGACAATTAAATTGACATTTTGGGGATATAAAGAAGGAATTTATTTAAAAAAACAAACATTTGTGATGTTTCTGGGACATTTTGGAGTGCCATCAGAAGAAGATCTTGAAAGGTAAGGCATGAATTATATCACTATTTTTAAAATTATTATTATTATTATTATTATTTTTTTTACCCCTTTTTCTCCCCAAATTCGTGGTATCCAATTGTTTTAGTAGCTACTATCTTGTCTCATTGCTACAACTCCCGTACGGGCTCGGGAGAGACGAAGGTTGAAAGTCATGCGTCATCCGATACACAACCCCACCAAGCCGCACTGCTTCTTAATACAGCGCGTATCCAACCCGGAAGCCAGCTGCACCAATGTGTCGGAGGAAACAAAGTGCACCTGGCAACCTTGGTTAGCGCGCACTGCGCCCGGCCCACCACAGGAGTCGCTGGTGCGCGATGAGACAAGGATATCCCTACCGGCCAAACCCTCCCTAACCCGGACGACGTAAGGCCAATTGTGTGTCGCCCCACGAACCTCCCAGGTCGCGGCCGGTTACGACAGAGCCTGGGCGCAAACCCAGAGTCTCTGATGGCACAGCTGGCGCTGCAGTGCAGCGCCTTTAACCACTGCGCCACCTGGGAGGCCCCTATATCACTATTTCTGACTTTTCTGTCGCCACCTGCCTGGTTGAAAACGATTTTCATGTGTTTGTATGCGGGTGCTGTCCTCAGATAATCTCATGGTCTGCTTTCGACGTAAAGCATTTTGGAAATCTGACACTGCGGCTGGATTAACAAGAAGTTAAACTTTATTTTGATGTATTACACGTATATTTTTGTGAATCTTGAATATTAATATTTCTGTAGTTTGAATTTGGCGCTCTGCAATTTCACTGGATGTTGTCAAATCGATCCTGCTAAAGGGATTGACGCGCGAAGGGATCACTAACAGGTCAAAGGTCTTACTCACATCGGCTGCGGAGACCGTGATCACACAGTTTTCCGGAACAGCTGGTGCTCTCATGCATATTTCAGTGTTATTTGCCTCGAAGCGAGCATAGAAGTAGTTTAGCTCATCTGATAGGCTTGTGTCATTGGGCAGCTTTTGGCTGTGCTTCCTTTTGTAGTCTGTAATGGTTTGCAAGCACTGCCACATCTGACGAGCGTCAGAGCCGGTGTATTACGATTCGATCTTCGTCCTGTATTGAAGCTTTGCCTGTTTGATGGTTAGTCAGAGGGCATAGCGTGATTTCTTAGAAGCTTCCGGGTTAGAGTCCCGCTCCTTGAAAGCGGCAGCTCTAGCCTTTATCTCAGTGCGGATGTTGCCCGTAATCCTACATACTGTAAGATATAGATCTGTTATTCGCATTGAAAGCAAGTCTAAGAAGCGGTAGATATATTTTATGTGCGCTATTTCTATGTTTCCCGGTCTTAAGTTTGGTTTTTGCACTGTTTACTTTCGGTTTTGTACACCAGATTCAAACAGCTGAAAATATAATATTTTTGGTTATGGAAAATATTTTCACAACGGTTTAGATGGTATAATGATTCTCTAAATTATAAATGCTTGTTTTGTCTCACAACCTGAAATTAGGCAAACTATTAGAAATATATTGACCAGGAAATGGCAGAGTGCATCTTTAATGAGCGACAGAGAAACATGAGGAATCGATGCATTCAGTCACTCTTTAAGTTAGGTTAGATAGATAGAGGGTGGAGAAGTGAGGGAGGCTTGTATATACTGTAGCACAGAGAGGGAATTATTTGTTGAATTCTGATTGTTGCCAACACAACAGTTTGACAACATAACGTACACATATTGTGTGGGAAAGTTATGAAAAGCCTATTGACTTGGGCACATAACCACATATCTGATGAGGTGCAAATATTCAAGCTCTTCTTTTACAAAGCCATGAATCAGCAGTTCCTCAGTGATGCACTCCTCTCCATAGAGGATTACATTTTGCTGCACTTGGCAATGCACTTAACTGCCTATTCCCTCTAGTTCAGCTGTTGTCTGAAATTGCAGAATATTCTTTAGGTGCTGAAAAACAATGTTTATAAAATGTTACATCTTTCCAACAATGGCCTTCAGTCATACTTACAGTATTAGTTAGTATACCAAAACAAAGACTACATAGCTACATTTCAATGGGGCTAGCAAACAGCTAGGCTAAACACAAGACCGTTTTGGCTTGCGATCTTCTTGATCTGGTAAAGAGTTATATAAACGTCTAAACAACGACATGAAAGTATATACAGTGCCTTGCGAAAGTATTCGGCCCCCTTGAACTTTGCGACCTTTTGCCACATTTCAGGCTTCAAACATAAAGATATAAAACTGTATTTTTTTGTGAAGAATCAACAACAAGTGGGACACAATCATGAAGTGGAACGACATTTATTGGATATTTAACAAATCAAAAACTGAAAGATTGGGCGTGCAAAATTATTCAGCCCCCTTAATTTTTAAGTTAATACTTTGTAGCGCCACCTTTTGCTGCAATTACAGCTGTAAGTCGCTTGGGGTATGTCTCCTATCAGTTTTGCACATCAAGAGACTGAAAATGCAAAACAGCTCAAGCTCAGTGAGGTTGGATGGAAAGCATTTGTGAACAGCAGTTTTCAGTTCTTTCCACAGATTCTCGATTGGATTCAGGTCTGGACTTTGACTTGGCCATTCTAACACCTGGATATGTTTATTTTTGAACCATTCCATTGTAGATTTTGCTTTATGTTTTGGATCATTGTCTTGTTAGAAGACAAATCTCCGTCCCAGTCTCAGGTCTTTTGCAGACTCCATCAGGTTTTCTTCCAGAATGGTCCTGTATTTGGCTCCATCCATCTTCCCTGTCCCTGCTGAAGAAAAGCAGGCCCAAACCATGATGCTGCCACCACCATGTTTGACAGTGGGGATGGGTGTTCAGGGTGATGAGCTGTGTTGCTTTTACGCCAAACATAACGTTTTGCATTGTTGCCAAAAAGTTCAATTTTGGTTTCATCTGACCAGAGCACCTTCTTCCACATGTTTGGTGTGTCTCCCAGGTGGCTTGTGGCAAACTTTAAACGACACTTTTTATGGATATCTTTAAGAAATGGCTTTCTTCTTGCCACTCTTCTATAAAGGCCAGATTTGTGCAATATACGACTGATTGTTGTCCTATGGACAGAGTCTCCCACCTCAGCTGTAGATCTCTGCAGTTCATCCAGAGTGATCATGGGCCTCTTGGCTGCGTCTCTGATCAGTCTTCTCCTTGTATGAGCTGAAAGTTTAGAGGGACGGCCAGGTCTTGGTAGATTTGCAGTGGTCTGATACTCCTTCCATTTCAATATTATCGCTTGCACAGTGCTCCTTGGGATGTTTAAAGCTTGAGAAATCTTTTTGTATCCAAATCCGGCTTTAAACTTCTTCACGACATTATCTCGGACCTGCCTGGTGTGTTCCTTGTTCTTCATGATGCTCTCTGCGCTTTTAACGGACCTCTGAGACTATCACAGTGCAGGTGCATTTATACGGAGACTTGATTACACACAGGTGGATTGTATTTATCATCATTAGTCATTTAGGTCAACATTGGATCATTCAGAGATCCTCACTGAACTTCTGGAGAGAGTTTGCTGCACTGAAAGTAAAGGGGCTGAATAATTTTGCACGCCCAATTTTTCAGTTTTTGATTTGTTAAAAAAAGTTTGAAATATCCAATAAATGTCGTTCCACTTCATGATTGTGTCCCACTTGTTGTTGATTCTTCACAAATAAATACAGTTTTATATCTTTATGTTTGAAGCCTGAAATGTGGCAAAAGGTCGCAAAGTTCAAGGGGGCCGAATACTTTCGCAAGGCACTGTATACAACATAAAGGAACGTTAAACTTGATGCCAGCATAAGTGTTATGAAAGACAGGATGACGATGGATGGAAGATCACATTAGGGATTGTCAGAAACAGTAGCTAGCTAACAACAAACTACTTCCTTTTTATTTTTTTACCTTTATTTAGCTAGGCAAGTCAGTTAAGAACAAACTCTTATTTTCAATGACAGCCTAGGAACAGTGGGTTAACTGCCTTGTTCAGGGGCAGAATGACAGATTTTTATCTTGTCAGCTCTGGGATTCAATCTTGCAACCTTTCAGTTACTAGTCCAACGCTCTAACCACTAGGCTACCTGCCACCCCGTTCCTGCTTTGTCTTCTTCTGTGGATGCAAAAACCAGTGTAGTCTGACTGTAGTGTTGTGGCTACTTATTTATTACCAACATCAAGTAGTAAAAATCTACCTGATTACTAATGGAAACACTGTTTTCCTGCTGAGCACTACACAACTCTACTTGTGTGTCTTGAGTAGGGCATAAACTACATATTCACTTCACAGTCCCTACAGTCTCTACAATGTCACTACTGCACCAATAGGTTTTGTGTAGTAATTCAGTAGTACTTTTTCATGGGGGTAGTATGGTGGAAATTATACAATTATGTTATAATACTTTTATTGCATAAAATGGTTGTTTTATGCAACAGAATAGAGAGTTATTTTTATTATGTCTGTGTGAACTGAAAGTGGGCCTTTGGGAGATAACACTGACAGGAGATTTACGATGTCTTTGTGATGTCCAGAGCATGAGTAAATGTTTCTGTACTGTGGTACGAGGAGGAGATGGCTCCAGTATGGAGTTGGGGGGCCAGACACTGGTCGCTACACAATGAAAACTGTTTTTACAGCAGATACTGTCTGTTGTGTATCTTTCATACAAATCTTAACCTTGTGACCTATTCCATACATCTGTTGTGTGTTATGTAGACTGAAGGAGGATGTACTTTGCTATAAAATGCTGTGGCTCAAACCAGCTGGTTGAGTTCTCAGGGGTCACCTCCAGGGGTTGATTACTGACCACCTCCATTACTGCAGTTATTAAATAATAAAGGTTTGATTGTTTTTAAGAAATCTAAAAGTCACTCCTTTTGATTACAATAATTCCACCACAGTAGTCTAGCTGGTCAGAAAGTGTCATGGCTGGAGTAATGGTGAAAATCACAGGCATGTATTTTCTCAGCTTTGAACAAACTTAGAAGCACAGTGGCCAAAAGATGGGAACAAGCCATTCCATGTGGACTTTTAATGTGAAGGGAAGGTTTGTAAATATTTCTGAAGAGATGCACTACTGTACGTGGACACAGCAGCTGATCAGGAGAGAAGCACAGCAGAGCAAACAATCTCATCATAGAAAGTTGTCTATTGTGTTCACATAAGGACAGTGTCTATCTTTTTAAAATCTTCCTCCTTGAAAACACACAGCCACAATCCAGACTTTGTCTGTTCCTATTAGTCCATCAGGTCAGCCATCCAACTGGCAAACTGTGACAGCAGTGAAACGCAGCGCAGCACAGGGCCATTCATCATGTTCACTGGAGCTGTCCGTGCCACACTTAAGATTCACAGGCATTTGCCTGACTTGGTTCACTGGCAGCAGGGTTGATTGAAATTCCAGTGTTGGCGTGTATATAGTAGGCATATATAACATTAAACCAGTCTGTATATAGTAGGCATATATAACATTAAACCAGTCTGTATATAGTAGGCATATATAACATTAAACCAGCCTGTATATAGTAGGCATATATAACATTAAACCAGCCTGTATATAGTAGGCATATATAACATTAAACCAGCCTGTATATAGTAGGCATATATAACATTAAACCAGTCTGTATATAGTAGGCATATATAACATTAAACCAGTCTGTAAATAGTAGGCATATATAACATTAAACCAGCCTGTATATAGTAGGCATATATAACATTAAACCAGCCTGTATATAGTCGGCATATATAACATTAAACCAGCCTGTATATAGTAGGCATATATAACATTAAACCAGCCTGTATATAGTAGGCATATATAACATTAAACCAGCCTGTATATAGTAGGCATCAGGGACGTCACTAGAGATTCATGGATATGGGAGCTAAGCCTCTTTTAGGGGGGTCTGGGCATTCTCTCCCTGGATTTTTTTTAAAGCCCTCAAAATGTATTTTCATCATGTATTTTTAGTGTAACAACGGGTGTAAAATCTATCAAAATAAGGTCATTTTTGGTCAAGGTTGGCTAAAAGTATACCTGTCTCATAGTTTATGTTAGACACTGATCTAATATAACTCACTTAAATTCTATCCAAATAAAGAAATTCAAGTCCACCCTGTTCCCATCCATCCAACACCAGCAAAAGGCATAAAAATGGCTGTACTTCGTTGCCCAAATACTTTTGGGATTTTATTTTGAGACAGAGACAGACAGAGAGCGAGAGGAGAGAGAAGACATGCAGGTCATATTATACCATTAGAAAAAAATCTTTATTTAAATTTCACTCATTCTGTTAATTGTTGCTCAAAATTAACCCAATAATTCAGACACATGGAACATATTAAACAGTATCATCCACAATGGGGACTAAAACTAAATTCAACTAATGAGCTAAATAAAATGTAAAACACTGAACAATAATTAGGAATCAAATCAGATTTTTTTTAAACGATACCAAACAAATATTACAACCTATATTACAGAACTGCTCCTACTGCTTCTTTCTTTTGATGCTTATTGTGTGGGTGGATGCATCAAAGTGTACCTCCTATTTTTAAAGGTGGCAAAGCGATCAATGACACTATTGTGGCTTAGTGGCTCAAGCACTTCATCCTCACTGGACATGGACACCCTCAAGACTTGCAAGCCTTTTCTGACCCATTGTCTTCCGCAACCAGGAGTGCAGCCGGCGCAGTGCACTAAAGGACTTTTCACAGGAGCAGCTGCTCACAGGGATTGTGAGGGCAACCTGAATGATTTCCTTCAGAGAAGGAAACATATCATCATCCAGGAGGTTATGCACAGCAACCATATCTTTGGAAGGACGTCCAGCCTCTCTTTTCCGGACAAGAACGTTTCTTGCCACCAACATCTCTTCTGTTTTAACATCAATACTGTAGTGCTTTGCAAACTCAGTTAAGCATGATGTATCTAGGAAGAGTTTTGAGTTGGGACTGCATGCCTGTATGCCTTTGAGCAGACCTTAAGAATCGCTGGTCAAGCTCACAAACCATCATGTCCAAGCAGGGGAGCAACAACCCTGTTTTCATTGTTTGGGAACATGACAATTCTGTGTCTCAACCCAAGGAGGTCTCCACCACAATATCTCCCATTTTCCTTTGTTTGCACTTTCTTGCGGCATCTGCCACTGGAATATTGTGAATTTTGTGAGTGCTTTGTGAGTGCTTTGGTTCTGTCATAAAGTTCTGTGGCAAATGAGTCTGTGCGTTTGCTGTGTGTCACATACAGCTTGTTTGCCGAAACAAGCTTCTGCCAGGTCTACAGTCTCTTTCTGGAGGAACTTGTGTCGTCCCTCAGTTATAGAAAGAAGGGACTGAAACATCAGTAGCAAATACACAGTGGAGAACTTATGAAGCTTTACTCTCAGACCAACAGCCATGGGGGAGCCAATGGCAGATAGACAATCAAAAATAGCAGTTAAAGTGTCCACGACTGCATTAATGGACCGCAGCTGGTATGCGGTCCATTGATGGAGTATTGTACCTTTGCAGGAAAGGGTTAAACTCCTTCAAAAGCTCCATACATTCAAGAAAGTTCCCTCTATTTGTGCTTTTACTAGATTCATCATTGGCACGGAAGGAGAGTCCCTGTCTTCCTAACATTGAGGTGACCGCAACACTTCTCCTCAGATACTCTCTTCTCGCTGCAATATCACTAGCATGGCCAGATGTTAAAATCTGAGCAATGTTCCCATGATTACTAGTTGCCTGGTAGCTTTGCCATGCCACAACACTGTCTCTGTGTGTTTGTGCCATCTCATGTTTACCAAGACAAACAAATATTTTTTTTCAAATTTTTGCAGCCATTACTGACAAAATAATCAAATTGAATGGATTTTCCAAAAACTCTACATGCAAAGCAGAAAGCTGTGATCAACACTATGTCACCTTTTCTACACATGACCTACTGATAATTGTTTTCCAATGGCCTACTGAATGAAAGCAATTGAGTATGAAAAGATATGCGCATGATGTTATGTCATCTGTCTCACAGATAGCAAAACTACATTAAATACAAAGTTAAATGCCACATAACAGTGTCTTTTAAATTCAACAACAAGTTAACGTTCGCTAGCTCACAACGTCCGTTACACTGTAACTTACAGGCAGCCTCACATAAAAAGTTATTGGTTAACAAAGCTTTGATTATGAACCAAGTCTACAGTAGTGAATACTCTCTCTCTCTCTCTCTCTGTTCTAACTTACCACACATTCACATCTTAGCCTATCTGCATGAATCTGTCCTGTCTGAGCCTTTTCCTATCCATTTACTGTTAGCAGTCTCAAGCCACAGAAGAATCTAAATGTGAGCTACAAGTAGGACTGACAGTCACTAGCGTGTGCAGCAGCCTCTGCAGCAGCAGCCTCCCCCAGGTCCTAGTGTCCGCCCAGTAAGAAGTTTAAGATGCGATAGAACAGTTGAAGATGCGATGGAACAGTTGACGGCAAAAAATCAGAGAGAAAATATGTTGACTGATATATTGATTTATTTAGGGGGGGCTAATGAATATTTTAGGGGGATAAAGTCCCCCTAAAATAGGCCTAGCGACCTCCCTGGTAGGCATACAGTGGGGCAAAAAAGTATTTAGTCAACCACCAATTGTGCAAGTTCTCCCACTTAAAAAGATGAGAGGCCTGTAATTTATCATAGATACACTTCAACTATGACAGACAAAATGAGAAAAACAATTCAGAAAATCACATTGTAGGATTTTTAATGAATTTATTTGCAAATTATGGTGGAAAATAAACTTTTGTTATTGACCAAAACGTATCTCAATACTTTGTTATATACCCTTTGTTGGCAATGACAGAGGTCAAACGTTTTCTGTATGTCTTCACAAGGTTTTCACACACTGTTGCTGGTATTTTGGCCCATTCCTCCATGCAGATCTCCTCTAGAGCAGTGATGTTTTGGGGCTGTTGCTGGGCAACACAGACTTTCGACTTCCTCCAAAGATTTTCTATGGGGTTGAGATCTAGAGACTGTCTAGGCCACTCCAGGACCTTGAAATGCTTCTTACGAAGCCACTCCTTTGTTGCCCGGGCGGTGTGTTTGGGATCATTGTCATGCTGAAAGACCCAGCCACGTTTCATCTTCAATGCCCTTGCTGATGGAAGGAGGTTTTCACTCAAAATCTCACGATACATGGCCCCATTCATTCTTTCCTTTACACGGATCAGTCGTCCTGGTCCCTTTGCAGAAAAACAGCCCCACCCCCATGCTTCACAGTAGGTATGGTGTTCTTTGGATGCAACTCAGCATTCTTTGTCCTCCAAATACGACGAGTTGAGTTTTTACCAAAAAGTTATATTTTGGTTTCATCTGACCATATGACATTCTCCCAATCTTCTTCTGGATCATCCAAATGCTCTCTAGCAAACTTCAGACAGGTCTGGACATGTACTGGCTTAAGCAGGGGGTCACGTCTGGCACTGCAGGATTTGAGTCCCTGGCAGCGTAGTGTGTTACTGATGGTAGGCTTTGTTACTTTGGTCCCAGCTCTCTGCAGGTCATTCACTAGGTCCCCCCGTATGGTTCTAGGATTTTTGCTCACCGTTCTTGTGATCATTTTGACCCCACGGGGTGAGATCTTGCGTGGAGCCCCAGATCGTGGGAGATTATCAGTGGTCTTGTATGTCTTCCATTTCCTAATAATTGCTCCCACAGTTGATTTCTTCAAACCAAGCTGTATACCTATTGCAGATTCAGTCTTCCCAGCCTGGTGCAGGTCTACAATCGTGTTTCTGGTGTCCTTTGACAGCTCTTTGGTCTTGGGCATAGTGGAGTTTGGAGTGTGACTGTTTGAGGTTGTGGAAAGGTGTCTTTTATACTGATAACACGTTCAAACAGGTGCAATTAATACAGGTAACGAGTGGAGGACAGAGGAGCCTCTTAAAGAAGAAGTTACAGGTCTGTGAGAGCCAGAAATCTTGCTTATTTGTAGGTGATCAAATACTTATTTTCCACAATAACTTGCAAATAATTTCATTAAAAATCCTACAATGTGATTTTCTGGATTTTTTTCTCTCATTTTGTCAGTCATAGTTGAAGTGTACCTATGATGAAAATTACAGGCCTCTCATCTTTTTAAGTGGGAGAACTTGCACAATTGGTGGCTGACTAAATACTTTTTTGCCCCACTGTATAGAACATTAAACCGTGGCGTGAGAAAGAGGAAAGAGAGAGAACAAGGCGAGCTGGATTTAAGGATGTGTGTATGGAGTCATGTGCATGAGAGAGTGTGTGTGCGTGAGTGTGTGTCTGTGTGTGTTTGTGATATAGATTGTGAAAGACAAATTGATAGTCTATGTACAGTACTTGTTTATTTAGATGAGATCATTTCCTTTCCTTATTTGCTCTTCATGGATCTTACAGAAGGGCACCTAGGTATTTTACATATGTGGCCAAAGAAAAGCATTTTGATGTCCAGTAGTGGATGTAATGATGATGTTGTCATGGCCTAACAGAGAGCTTGGTGGCTAGAGGACAGACTCCCTTAAACCAGGACATGCATTTTTCATTCTGTTCCTGGTGAGCAATTCAATTCATTCTGGCCCACCCTCGCCATCTTGAGGCTCATTCCTGCACATGTCTGTCACAATAATCTATTCAGTAGGGGAAAGAGGAGAGATTAAGAATGTGATTGGATTTAGGAAGAAAAATCTAGACGTCAATGTCATGATTGAATTTATTCAAGTATTTTCATATTTGATAATGATCCCCAGACAAGTGAGGACACAAACCATCTGTTGTTTACTGCAAGTCCAATGATTGTTGAATTTTCTAACAGTTTGTTAGTTTGTACGGTACAGTGTATTGATGAATTTAATGTGTATCCCAGATCTACCACTAGATGACACTAAAGTATTTATAGTTGTCTGTTTTACTCCTCAGTACTTTGATGGAGCATATCATGGTTTGAGCGTTGTCCCGGTACCCAAGATGAAAAATATGTCGATGTGCCCTTGAGCAAGGCACTTAACCCTAATTTGCTCAAGGGGTGTCACAAGGTGGTAATTTTGTCATGATTCATGGCCATCTCACCTAATTCACACCGGAATGAAATGTTTACTTTTTGAAAGTCGTTTGCACTCCTGATTAATTGTACTCATTTTCCAACGTCATTACGCATCTATATACTGCAACAAAACTATTGAATCACTTTAAAAAGGACCAACTAGATTAGATTCCAGATCATTTTTCATCCCAACTATCAAACTTTTTTTGTCGCCCACTTTGGGAAGTGCATAAGCAGACAGGACAACTGACAGAAAAGTTGTCATTTGTTATTGAGTGTTGTCATCGTTATACATTGCACAACCATTGCATATTTGACCAAGACATAATGGCAGTTGAGATATTCTGTCAGTTCTATTGGTTTTGTTTCACCTAGAGCGGCAGAACAGCCAGGCCCGGCCCTGAATCTACTGTAGTTGTAGTCTTTTCAGATTTCCAGCCATTTGTAGATTGGAAAGCCATTTCATAACACAAAAATAATAGCATGAATTAGCATAAATGCTAACAGTTTAGGTTAATTAACAACAGAATTGCATCTTGTTTCCATGTTTTTGAAAATATAATGTTTTGAGTATAAACCTTGCTTGTAGTGTCCTTAAGCCCCACAATCAGTATCAATTTGATAAATCAAAGAGAAGTTGAGTAGTTTGGGTTTAGTTGGGATTGGGGTGGGAGCATTTTCTTTTGTTTTGACAAAATTGACATTGCCATCTTTTGACGAAATTCATGTTTTTTAAATTTTTTTTACAAACAAAGCATAGTCTTGCGTTGCTCGAAAACAAACGGGACAGCTTATTGTAGCGTCACCTATGGGCCATTCAGTTCTGGGTTTGTCTCGGAGTCTATGGTCCATATTTTAGAGAACTAGGGTGTTTTATATGAAATATAAATGTCAATCTATGGTTCATTTGTGCAAGTGATTCTATCTAAGTTAAAACATATCAAACTTTATGATAGGTCACCGTCTATGCATAATGGAGGAAAAGGAATGCAGGTGTCTGTGTGCGTCTATATGCATGTAACAGATCGGGTTCGATCCGGGGTCTCCTGCATGCCAGAAACGTGCATTAGCCTGCTAACCCAAAGTCTAGGTATTAACTGAATGAGCCAATGCAACTCTTTAGGTCTCAGTAAATGTTACATCACGTGAGTGTGTATATTAGCACAGCTAGATGATTGGGTGTTGGCTGACTTCCAAGCTATATTGTACAGTAGTCACTAATATTCAGTAATGAATGGTATTTTCGAAGTGAGCAGCAATTACAGATGATCCTTACCTGTCTCTCAGTCCTTTCTGATTCAGCTGAGACTGTATCGTGACCTTTATGTTCACACACCACACACAGATAAACTGCTGATCAGTACGGTAGTACATCTCCAGATGTTGATTAGCTTAATGTCACGCCTACTTCTGCTCTCCCTTTCTGGCACTCGAGGGAGCCAGACTGCCTTCATTGCACACACCTGTCACCATCATTATGTGCACCTGCGCTTCATCACTGCTCACCATCTTGCACAGCAGGGCATCATTGGACTCACCTGGACAACTTTAATTTGTTTATTGCCCCTCCTATGTCTGTCTGTTTCTTTGGTTAGATCCCTGTGTCAGCATACATGTCGTTGTGTGTTCCTGTCCAGATGCTGTCCTGTTCCATGTCCGTGGTTAATTAAATGTTCACTCCCTGTACCTGCTTCTCATCTCCAGCGTTGTACCTCACATTTAATTCATGTGACTAATTCACATAGGAGACCAAGCCATGCAGTTAGTAAGTTCAGAAAGATGTCGTATAAAGTTTGTATTCATTAAGTGGCAGTGGGTGCTTGCAAATCAGTAGACATCTATTCAGTTTTTCAGACATCTGTACATTGGAGAGCCATTTCATAACATTGACGAGTGGACACTTGTCTCTTCTAAACATCCATTTGAAAACACACTCTATTATCTTCACAGGTGTCAATAATAGTACCTTCAAGTTCAGAAAAAGAATAGCTACCATTATATATATTTTTCCAAGAATCACTTATAAATCCTAATCAGGTTTTTGATTTTATTTAACTAAGCAAGTCAGTTAAGAACACATTCTTATTTACAATGACGGCCTACCAGAAGGCAAAAGGCCTCCTGCTGGGATTAAAAATACATTCGCAATAAATAAAGGACAAAACACACATCACGACAAGAGACACAACACTACATAAAGAGACACCTAAGACAACAACATAGCAAGGCAGCAACACATGACAACGCAGCATGGTAGCAACACAACATGACAACAACATGATAGCAACACAACATGGCAGCAGCACAAAACAGGGTAGCAGCACAAAACAGGGTATAAACATTATTGGACAGCAGAACAAAGGACAAGAAGGTCAGAGACAACAATACATCACGCAAAGCAGCCATAACTGTCAGTAAGAGTGTCCATGATTGAGTCTTCGAATGAAGAGATAAAAATAAAACTGTCCAGTTTGAGGGTTTGTTGTAGCTCGTTCCAGTCGCTAGCTGCAGCAAACTGAAAAGACAAGCGACTCAGGGATGTGTGCGCTTTGGGGACCTTTTAACAGAATGTGACTGGCAGAACGGGTGAGGTATGTGGAGGGTGAGGGCTGCAGTAGATATCTCAGAATGGGGGGGTGAGGCCTAAGAGGGGTTTATAAATTAGCATCAAACAGTGGGTTTTGCAACTGGTATTACAGAGATGACCAGTTTACAGAATATAGAGTGCAGTGATGTATCCTATAAGGAGCATTGGTGGCAAACCTTATGGCCGAATGGTAAAAAACATCTAGACGCTCGAGAGCCCCCTTACCTGTCGATCTATAAATTACGTCTCCGTAATCTAGCATGGGTAGGAGCGTCATCTGCTCGAGAACCCCCTCACCTGTCGATCTATAAATTACGTCTCCGTAATCTAGCATGGGTAGGAGCGTCATCTGAATCACGGTTGTGCTGAGAGAAGGACAGTGTACCATCTAGCCATACTTCCAAATACTTGTATGAGTTTAAACCACTAATCTTTTTTAAAATTAGGCTACAGTATCTGCTGTATTTTACTGTCCTCAAATTATAGTAGCACTCTACTCTGCATGTTGTATGCATGTCCCTAACTGATAATCCAATGTAAATGTATATCATTACCTTTAAATTATGAGAGATGAGATTAGGTTTAAATCCTTGATCGACACAAACACATTGTAACTGGAGGGATCTGCCTGCCTTACTATATTGTTGTAAACTAGGCATGGTTTGCCATCTGGTGGACTAAACATTCAACACAAATCTGAACTGAAATATATGTGCAAGCAGCAACAATGGCTTCTAATTTAGAATTCGAATATTTAATATTGGACCCATGAGGCATTGGCCCGAAAATATTAGCATAAATTAAAATAACTGTTAACAGAATTGCATCCTATTTCCATGTTTTTGAAAATATCAACATGTTTCAGAGTAAACCTTCCTTCCGCTCCACAATCAGTATCAATTTGATGGATAACAGAGAAGTTAAGTAGTTTGGGTTTAGTTGGGTTTGGTGTGGGAACATTTACTTTGGTCTTTACAAAATGTACATTTTCTCTGTCATCTTTTGACGAAATTCTTAGATTTTCACAAACACAGTAGAGACTTTCGTTGCTATATGTCAAATGGGGTAGTGGGACTGAGCTTTTTAATGTATGTGCCATTTGTCATGCCCTGATCTGTCCCACCTGTCCTTGTGCTTGTCTCCACCCCCCTCCAGGTGTTGCCCATCTTCCCCATTATCCCCCGAGTACTTATACCTGTGTTTTCTACTTGAAGAAACAAGGAGTTCCTTTGCAAGTTCATTTTCTTCGTCAAATCTACCAGTGGTTTCCCTTGCTCCTGTCTTTGCTATTGTCCCTGTTTTCTAGTTTCCATGTTTTTACCTTTCCTGCCTGCCCTGACCCTGAGCCCTCCTGCCGTCCTGTACCTTTGCCTCTACTCTGGATTCCCCACCTCTGCCTGACCTGACCCTGAGCCTGCCTGCTGTTCCGGTGCCTTATACCATCTCTGAATTATTGACCTCTGCCTGACCTGACCCTGAGCCCGCCTGCTGTTCCGGTGCCTTATACCATCTCTGAATTATTGACCTCTGCCTGACCTGACCCTGAGCCCGCCTGCTGTTCCGGTGCCTTATACCATCTCTGAATTATTGACCTCTGCCTGCCTTGACCCGTCTTTTGCCTGCCCCTGTTTAAAGTATAAATTTTAATTCTTCAACACTGTCTGCACCTGGGTCATACATTAAAACATGATAGTATTTACTCGCCATGCTTGACCCAGCAGACATGGACCAGACTTGGACCAGCTCCGCAAAAGTTTGAGGCTCCGGTGTAAGGGAGAGAGGCTGCCCGGAAGTTACTCCAGCTTCGGCAGGACTCCCTCAGTGTGACAGACTATGCAGTGGAGTTCCGCACACTAGCAGCGTAGGGTGCCTGGAACCTGGAAGCGCTGTTCAACACGCTCCTGCGATGATTATCGGAGGAAGTAAAGGACGCGCTTGTAGCCCTGGAACTACCGACGGATCTCGAATCACTCATTGCCTTAACCATCCAGATCAATGGACGTCTACGGGAATGTAGGAGGGAGAAGATGTCCCAATCGCTCACTCAACGATCCCACCCTGCATCTGATGAACTCCGGAAATCCCAGAGAGTATTCGATCTTACCCAAGTTCCTCCAAGACTGTCGATTTACCTCTTCCCGAGCCGATGCAGGGCTAGGCGGTCTACAGCCAAACGCGTATGCAGACTTAACACCCAGACCCAGACACAGAGTTGTCTGTATTGCAGTGCTGCCAGTCGTTATGTGTCTACCTGTCCCTTCAGGAGACCTAGCTCATTTGTAGGAATGAGTACTCTGGTGGGTCTTAAGGACAATTTTGCTTCTCCCCTTACTCGCCCCCCTCTCCATGCCACCTTGCTGTGGGGGGACCAGTCCAAGTCTCTCCAGATACTCATCAACTCGGAGCCACTCAACCTCTCTCCATTCCCATGAATGTTAGAGTGCTGGACGGGCGCTCTATAGGCCGGGTCACCCACCATACCACACAATCAACCTACGAGTATCAGGGAACCAAAGCGAGACGATCCAATTCCTGTTAATTGAGTCTCCACAGGTTCCCGTGGTATTGGGATTCTCTTGGCTCCAGCGACACAATCCCTCGATTGACTGGTCTACTGGTGCCATTGTGGCCTCGAAACCATTCTGCCACACTCATTGCCTGTAGTCAGCTTTGCCTGCCCCGGGAAGTCTTCCTGGGGGCTTTGCCCTGGACCTCTCCGCTAGCCCCACGGCTACACCCCCTGAAGCCTCCCACCCCTCTGCCTAGAAGGCCAGCATCCTGGAGTCGCCTCTTCAACTGTTGACATTGAGACTGGTGTTTTGTGGGTACTATTTAATGAAGCTGCCAGTTGGACTTGTGAGGCGTCTGTTTCTCAAACTAGACAGTCTAATATACTTGTCCTTTTGCTCAGTTGTGCACTGGGGCCTCCCACTCCTCTTTCAATTCTGGTTAGAGCCAGTTTGCGCTGTTCTGTGAAGGGAGTAGTTCACAGCGTCGTACGAGATCTTCAGTTTCTTGGCAATTTCTCACATAGAATAGCCTCCATTTCTCCGAACAAGAATAGACTGACCAGTTTCAGAAGAAAGTGCTTTGTTTCTGGCCATTTTGAGCCTGTAATCGAACCCACAAATGCTGATGCTCCAGATACCCAACTAGTCTAAAGAAGGCCAGTTGTATTGCTTCTTTAATCAGAACAACATTTTTCAGCTGTGGTAACATAATTGCATTATGTCATTTTTAAGTGACCCCAATAGTGTAGTGTATGTTTAGTGACAAAATCAGAATCAAAACGTTAATCCTACTAGTATGTCTTGCATGACTAATCTCAGAGTCTATGGTCCAAATTTTAGGAGGACTGGGATGTTAAATATGGATCAGTGATTTTAAAATCTTACTTGAACATGTCATGTATAGCCTGTCTGTATTCTTATCAAAGTGAATCACTGTGTCGGTGTCAGTATCTTCACAAATCCATGAAAGATATAAAAACAGGATAGAGGGGCTGAGTGAATGTGGTCTGGACTCTGTGGAGGAGGGTCATTGTGTCAGAGACACTGTAGAAAAACAGAGTTCCTGTCCTGTGGTCCAGGTACAGATAAACAGATAAACTGCTGATCAGTACGGCAGTACATCTCCAGTAGTTAATCATGACGAGAGCAGATCTTCTCCTCTAGTTGTGTGGAGGCTTTGACCAGCTTGTGCTTCTTAAAGGCAGGAGATTAATATTGAGGCTGGAGGTGAGACTCACAGTAAGAGGCCAGACACACCAGACAGGACTTGGCAGCTTTGAGTTTTCTCCCAGTGCAGACATCACATGCCACATCTCCAGGTCCAGGTCCAGCATAATAGTAAGCAGGAGGAGCAGCTTGGAGTCCTGTCTTCTTCAGGCTCTCCACCAATTCTGCTAGAATGGTGCTTTTCTTCAGAACAGGCCTCGGGATGAAGGTCTGTCTGCACTGGGGACAGCTGATCAGGACACCCTTCTGATCATCCTGATCCCAGCAGTCTTTAATACAGCCCATACAGTAACTGTGTTCACAGGGAATAGTGACTGGATCCTTCAGTAGATCCAGACATATTGAACAACTGATTGATTCCATGGCTGTTGCCATTTAGCTGCACACACTTTGGTGCAGACTGAAAATCACTTTTGTTTCTCTAAAAAATGTTGTGCTTCTGATTGTGTGTATTGCAGGAAGAGGTTTGTGGTTGGACAGAGGTGCTTGTAGAAGTTCCATTTATGGTATGTACGAGTCTTTTAGACAACATGCTTTTTTCGACGACTAGAGCCACCCAAGTTATAGACTGTTCTCTTCATAGAAAATGACTCAAGTAAAAGTGAAAGTCACCCAGTAAAATTCTAATTGAGTAAAAGCCTAAAAGTATTTGGTTTTAAATATACTTAAGTATCAAAGTAACAGTATCAATTATTTCAAATTCCTTGTATTAAGCAAAGCAGATGGGACCATTGTCTTGTTTTGAACATTTACGGATAGCCATGGGCGCACTCCAACATTTACGGATAGCCATGGGCGCACTCCAACATTTACGGATAGCCATGGGCGCACTCCAACATTTACGGATAGCCATGGGCGCACTCCAACATTTACAAACAATACACTTGTGTTTAGTGAGTCTGCCAGATTAGATGCAGTACGGATGACCATGTGTTCTCTTGATAAGTGCGTGAATTTGACAATTTTCCTGTCCTGCTAAACATTCAAAATGTAACAAGTTATTTTGGGTGTCAGGGAAAATGTATGAGTAGAAAGTACATTATATTCTTTAGGAATGTCATGAAGTAAACGTTGTCAAAAATATTACTAGTAAAGTAAAACACAGATACCAACCACAAAATAAATAGTACTTTCAAGTGTTTTGACTTAATTACTTTACTCCACTGACTTCAATTACCTTGTGTCCCTGCACATCGACTCAGTACTGGTACATTGTGTATATAGCCAAGTTACTGTTACTCATTGTATTTATTATTACGTGTTATTGCTTTTCTATAAATTTTATATTTTCTTTCTCTCTGCATTATTGGGAAGGGCCCAATTCCTGACACTTAATCCTAGTAAGAATTCCTTGTCTTAGGTCAGTTAGGATCACCAATTTATTTTAAGAATGTGAAATGTCAGAATAATAGTAGAGAGAATTATTTATTTCAGCTTTTATTTCTTTCATCACATTTCCAGTGGGTAAGAAGTTTATGTACACTCAATTAGTATTTGGTAGCATTGCCTTTAAATGATTTAACTTGTGCCAAATGTCTCAGGTAGCCTTCCACAAGCTTCCCTCAATAAGTTGGGTGAATTTTGGCCCATTCCTCCTGACAGGGTTGGTGTAACTGAGTCAGGTTTGTAGACCTCCTTGCTCGCACACGCTTTTTCAGATCTGCCCACAAACGTTCTATAGGATTGAGGTCAGAGCTTTGTGATGGCCACTCCAATACCTTGACTTTCTTTTCCTTAAGCCATTTTGCCTCAACTTTGGAAGTATGCTTGGGGTCATTGTTCATTTGGAGTACCCATGTGCGACTCCCTGACTGATGTCTTGAGATGTTGCTTCATTATATCCACATAATTTTCCTATCTCATGACGTCATCTATTTTGTGAAGTGCATCAGTCCCTCCTGCAGCAAAGCACACCCACAACATGAGGCTGCCACCCCCGTGCTTCACGGTTGGGATGGTGTTCTTCAGCTTGCAAGCCTCCCCCTTTTTCCTCCAAACATAATGGTGGTCATTATAGCCAAACAGTTCTATTTTTGTTTCATCAGACCAGAGGATAAAAAAAGTATGATCTTTGTCCCCATGTGCAGCTTCAAACCGTAGTCTGGCTTTTTTAATGGCGGTTTTGGAGCAGTGGCTTCTTCCTTGCTGAGCGGCCTTTCAGGTTATGTCGATATAGGACTCGTTTTACTGTGGATATAGTTATTTTTACCAGTTTCCTCCAGGATCTTCACAAGGTCCTTTGCTGTTGTTCTGGGATTGATTTGCACTTTTCGCACCAAAGTACGTTCATCTCTAGGAGACAGAACGCGTCTCCTTCCTGAGCGGTATGATGGCTGTGCGGTCCCATGGTGTTTATACTTGCGTACTATTGTTTGTACAGATTAACATGGTTCCTTTAGGCATTTGGAAATCGCTCCCAAGGATGAACCAGACTTGTGGAGGTCTACAATTTTCTTTCTGAGGTCTTGGCTGATTTCTTTTGATTTTCCCATGATGTCAAGCAAAGAGGCATTGAGTTTGAAGGTAGGCCTTGAAATACATCCACATTTCCATTTCCAATTGACTCAAATTATGTCAGTTAGTCTATCAGAAGCTTCTAAAGCCATGACATCATTTTCTGTAATTTTCCAAGCTGTTTAAAGGCACAGTCAACTTAGTGTATGTAAACTTCTGACCCACTGGAATTGTAACACAGTGAATTGTAAGTGAAATAATCTGTCTGTAAACAATTGTTGGAAAAATGCCTTGTGTCATGCACAAAGTAGATGTCCTAACCGACTTGCCAAAACTATAGTTTGTTAACAATTAATTTGTGTAGTGGTTTAATGAGTTTTAATGACTCCAACCTAAGTGTATGTAAAACTTCCGATTTCAACTGTAAGCATTTCACTGTTCGAATTTGATTTGATTCGGTCCAACATATTTTTTTACTTGAGAAATGCTGCACCAAACAACAATATGTAAAATTGCGCAACTAAAACCTCTGCAAAAACATCAAAATGAATTTATCTTAGATTCATTCTGACAATTTTGAGGAATTAATACTAGCTTTGTTCCTATGCCGTCTCATGGGGGACAAACATCAACAACTCCCACATTGAATCACACCCCCAAGACTGAAATCCCATTTTTCTTAAATCTGCAATTTGCTAATTTTTCAGCAACCTGGCCAAAGTTCCATAGGAATGTAAGATATAGATCTGTTATTCTCATTGAAAGCAAGTCTAAGAACCAGTAGATCTATTCTACAGCATATGCGCTATTTCTATGCTTCCCCGTCTTTTATTTTCAGTTTTGTACACCAGCTTCGAACAGCTGAAAATACAATATTTTTGGTTATGGAAAATATGTTTCACATAGGTTTATATGGTACAATGATTATCTACTCTATACTTGCTTGTTTTGTCACATAACATGAAATTAGGCAAACTATTAGAATTATAGCAACCAGAAAATGGTGGAGCGATTTCTGCCAAGTGCATCTTTAATGAGCAACAGAGAAACAGATGAGGAATCGATGCGTTCTGTCGCTCTTTAGTTTAGAAGATAGAGGGTAGAGAGTGGAGGGAGGGAGGTTTGTATATACTGTAGAACACACAGGTAATTATTTGTTGAATTCTGATTGTTACCAACACAACACTTTGACAACATTATAACGAACAAATGTTGTGTGGGAAAGTTTTGAAAAGCCTATTGACTTGGGCACATAACCACATATCTGATGAGGTGCAGATATGTCTGCAAACATTCAGGTTGTTCTCTTACAAACCAATGGCCATGAATCAGCAGTTCCTCAGTGATGCACTCCTCTCCATAGGGGATTACGTTTTGCTGCAGTGGGAAATGCACTTAACTGCCTATTCCCTCTATTTCAGCTGTTGTGTGTAACTGCAGAATATTTTTTGGGTACTGAAAAACATTTGATAAACAACGTTAATCCTCCAATCTTCATACGTCGAGGGCCTCCTTGACTACAGGTCAAAAGAGGTAAGTAGAATGGGTAAGTATACCAATATGAACATACTGTACTGTATATTTGCATACAAACACAGATACTTACAGTATTAGCTAGCATGAGGAAAACAAAGGCTACATTTCAATGGGGTTAGAAAACAGCTAGGCTTAACCCAAGACTATTTTGTCAGCAAAAAAATAAAGTTCCTCTCACAATCTACTGCGTTTATTTTCAGCAAACTTAACGTTTAAATATTTGTATGAAGATAACAAGATTCAACAACTGAGACATAAACTGAACAAGTTCCACAGGCATTTTTATATATTGTACCTTTATTTAACTAGGCAAGTCAGTTAAGAACAAATTCTTATTTTCTATGACTGCCTAGGAACAGTGGGTTAACTGCCTGTTCAGGGGCGGAACGACAGATTTGTACCTTGTCAGCTCAGGGGTTTGAACTTGCAACCTTCCGGTTACTAGTCCAACGCTCTAACCACTAGGCTACCCTGCCGCACGCATGTGACTAACAGAAATTGAATAATGTGTCCCTGAACAAAGGGGGGTTCAAAATCAAAAGTAACAGTCAGTATCTGGTGTGGCCACCAGCTGCATTAAGTACCGCAGTGCATCTCCTCCTCATGGACTGCACCAGATTTGCTAGTTCTTGCTGTAAGATGTTACCCCACTCTTCCACCAAAGGCAAGTTCACAAACATTTTTGGGGGGAATGGCCCTAGCCCTCATCCTCTGATCCAACAGGTCCCAGACGTGCTCAATGGGATTGAGATCGACATCCTCCTCCCTCATGTGGTACCCTTCCTGCAGGCTCATCCTAACATGACCCTCCAGCATGACAATTTCACCAGCCATACTGCTCATGCTGTGCATCATTTCCTGCAAGACAGGAATGTCAGTGTTCTGCCATGGCCAGCTGTAACGCACAGCGTTGAGATTGCCTGCAATGACAACAAGCTCAGTCCGATGATGCTGTGACACACTGCCCCAGACCATGATGGACCCTCCAACTCCAAATCGATCACGCTCCAGAGTACAGGCCTTGGTGTAACGCGAATCCGACCATCACCCCTGGTGAGACAAAATCGCGACTCGTCAGTGAAGAGCACTCATTGCCTGTCCTGTCTGGTCCAGCGACGGTGGGTTTGTGCCAATAGGCAATGTTGTTGCCGGTGATGTCTGGTGAGGACCTGCCTTACAACAGGCCTACAAGCCTTCAGTCCAGCCTCTCTCAGCCTATTGCGGTCAGTCTTAGCACTGATGGAGGGATTGTGCGTTCCTGGTGTAACTCGGGCAGTTGTTGTTGCCATCCTGTACCTGTTCCGCAGGTGTGATGTTTGGATGTACCGATCCTGTGCAGGTGTTGTTACACGTGGTCTGCCACTGCGAGGATGATCAGCTGTCCATCCTGTCTCCCTGTAGCGCTGTCTTAGGCGTCTCACAGTACGGACATGGCAATGAATTGCCCAGGCCACATCTGCAGTCCTCATGCCTCCTTGCAGCATGCCTAAAGTACGTTTACGCAGATGAGCAGGGACCCTGGGCTTCTTTCTTTTGGTGTTTTTCAGAGTCAGTAGAACGACCCCTTTAGTGTCCTAAGTTTTCACAACTTTGACCTTAATTGCCTACCGTCTGTAAGCTGTTAGTGTCTTAACGACCATTCCACAGGTGCATGTTTATTAATTGTTTATGGTTCATTGAACAAGTATGGGAAACAGTGTTTAAACCCTTTACAATGAAGATCTGGGAAGTTGTTTGGATTTTTACAAATGATCTTTGAAAGACAGGGTCCTGAAAAAGGGACATTTCTTTTTTTGCTGAGGTTACATGGCTGAACAATATGAAAGTACTTATATTCATGAAACATAAAGGAAAGTTAAACATATAGATGGTGCCATCATAAGGGCTATGAAAGACCTGATGATGGCTGGAAGATCACCATGATTACATTCCTGATTGTCAAAAACAGTAGCTAGCAAACAACAACCAACTTCTTCTGGTGTTGTCTGGCTGTAGTGTTGTGGCTACTTATTTATTACCAACATCAAGTACCTGCTTACTAATGGAAACACTGTTTTCCTGCTGAGCACTACACAACTCTACTTGTGTGTCTTGAGTAGGGCATAAACTACATATTCACTTCACAGTCCCTAGTCTCTACATAGTCACTACTGCGCCAATAGGCTTCGTGTAGTAATTCAGTATTACTTTTTCATGAGGGTAGTACAGCTGGTAAGAAAGTGTAAAGGCTGGAGCAGTGTTGAATTTCACAGATGTATTTTCAGAGCTTTGAACAAACTTAGAAGCACAGTGGCCAAAAGATGGGAACAAGCCATTATGTGTAGACTTTATGTGAAGGGAAGGGCTGTACATATTTCTAAAGAGACGCACTACTGTATGTGAACACAGCAGCTGATCACGAGAGAAGCACAGCAGAGCAAACAATCTCATCGTAGAAAGTTGTCTACTGGTGTTCGCATAAGGACAGTGTCCATCTTTTTCTATCTTCCTCCTTGAAAACATAGAAAGATCCTCTTAATACCTGATTGATACCCTTAAAAAAACTGATTGATGCTCACCAGCATTGACAATAGGTAGTGCATGGTGTAATCAATTCTGTGTTTACCCTCCATTCAGTACCCCTGAAGAGATGAACATGTGAGTAGAATATTTTATAACTCCTAACCAAAAGTTGTGCTGTGCTGTAGTGTAGCTAACAGCCACAATCCAGACTTTGTCTGTTCCTATTAGTCCATCAGGTCAGCCATCCAACTGGCAAACTGTGACAGCAGTGGAACGCAGCTCAGCACAGGGCCATTCATCATGTTCACTGGAGCTGTCCGTGCCACACTTAAGATTCACAGGCATTTGCCTGACTTGGTTCACTGGCAGCAGGGTTGATTGAAATTCCAGTGTTGGCCTGTATATAGTAGGCATATATAACATTAAACCAGTCTGTATATAGTAGGCATATATAACATTAAACCAGTCTGTATATAGTAGGCATATATAACATTAAACCAGTCTGTATATAGTAGGCATATATAACATTAAACCAGTCTGTATATAGTAGGCATATATAACATTAAACCAGCCTAGAAGGCAGGTGACATAGACCTCAGGAGCTGGTGAGCTGAATGAGCAGCAGTTCCTGGGGAATCCATGACAGTACCCCCGACGCACTGTACCAGCAGTGGGACGACACCGGGACAAGGTGCGGGTCGGTCCATGCGTCGACGTTGAAAATCTCTGGTCAGCGAAGCGACCAGGATTGCCATTGCAGGAAACCAGAACCGCTCCTCTGGGCCGTACCCCTCCCAGTCGATGAGGTACTGGAGATGCCTCGAATCCAGGACTTCACTGACCAAGTATGCCGGACCTCCCTCGATGTCCAGAGGAGGAGACGGGGCGTCACTGGGTCCAGCCTCAGCGTGAGGAGAGACGCATGAAAAGTTGGGTTAATGATGTAATCAGCAGGGAGTTGCAAATGTTATGTTACCTCATTAACCCTCCTCAGGAATTTAAATGGCCCGACAAACCACGGGCTTAGCTTCCGGCAGGGCAGGTGGAGGAGCAGGTCCCGGATGTAGAGCCAGACCCAGTCACCTGGAGAGAATACAGACACTTCACTGCGGTGGCTGTCGGCTTGTTCCATGTGCCGACGCATGGCCCGCTGGAGACAAGTGTGCGCAGCGTTCCAGATCTCCTCAGCACGCTGAAACCACTCATCCACCGCATGGGCTTCGGTCTGGCTCGGATGCCAAGGTGCCAGGGCCGGCTGATACCCCAACACCCACTAGAAAGGAATGAGGTTAGCGGAGGAGTGGCGAAGGAAATTCTGTGCGTACCAGGTTCATTGTGGAACCGGCAACGGAAGGAGCTTTCCATAAGGGAAGTGTCTGGGTGTCTTAGACGGCACCGATGGAGCAGGAAGAGACCCTGACGTCCCTTGCCAAGGTGGGCCACCAGTACTTATCAATCAGGCAGATGATAGTATGGCCTATCCCAGGATTACCCGACACTGGCGCCATGTGCGCCCAGGTACGGAGGCGGTCCGCACACCCGTGGGTATGTAGGCGCGGTTCTCCGGGCATTGTGCAGGGTTCCGTACGGTTCCGTACGTGTTCACGTCCCACACCACTGGTGCAATGATACGGAACGGAGGGATGATGGGGGTCTCCTCTCCCTGATTCTCCATTGCGTCATAGAGGCAAGACAGGGCATCCACATTCACATTTTTCGAGCCTGGCCTATAGGAAATCTGAATTGGAACCTGGGGAAGAATAGAGTGCGCCTGGCTTGTCTTGGGTTTAAGCCTCTTCACTGCCCTGATGTACTCCAGGTTGCGGTGGTTCATCCACACCAGGAAAGGATGTTTGGACCCCTCAAACCAGTGTCTCTACGCCTTCAGAGCCTTCTTGACCGCCAAGAGTTCCCGGTCCCCTACGTTGTAGTTCCTCTGGGCGGAGCTCAGCTGCTTGGATTAGAAGGCACAGGGACAGCACTTCCCCGACTCCTACTTCTGGAGGCATCCACCTCGACGATGAAGGGGAGTGAAGGGTCGGGATGTGCCAGCACAGGAGCAGTGGTGAAGACTACCTTCAGCATCTCGAACGCCCTCTCCCCCTCTACCGTCCAATGAAGCCACTGGGGACCTCCTCTCAGCAGGGAGGTAAGAGGCGCCACCACCATGATGAATCAAATCAAATCAAATGTATTTATATAGCCCTTCGTACATCAGCTGATATCTCAAAGTGCTGTACAGAAACCCAGCCTAAAACCCCAAACAGCAAGCAATGCAGGTGTAGAAGCACGGTGGCTAGGAAAAACTCCCTAGAAAGGCCAAAACCTAGGAAGAAACCTAGAGAGGAACCAGGCTATGTGGGGTGGCCAGTCCTCTTCTGGCTGTGCCGGATGGAGATTATAACAGAACATGGCCAAGATGTTCAAATGTTCATAAATGACCAGCATGGTCGAATAATAATAAGGCAGAACAGTTGAAACTGGAGCAGCAGCACGGTCAGGTGGACTGGGGACAGCAAGGAGTCATCATGTCAGGTAGTCCTGGGGCACGGTCCTAGGGCTCAGGTCCTCCGAGAGAGAGAAAGAAAGAGAGAATTAGAGAGAGCATATGTGGGGTGGCCAGTCCTCTTCTGGCTGTGCCGGGTGGAGATTATAACAGAACATGGCCAAGATGTTCAAATGTTCATAAATGACCAGCATGGTCGAATAATAATAAGGCAGAACAGTTGAAACTGGATTAGTATCGTCTTGTGTATTTATTAGATGTTTACACCTCACCCTTTGTTTGGGTTACAGCCAGGTTACAGTCCTGTGTTTGTTTTGGGCTTCGTCCCTGTCATGTTCATGACGTACTCTATTTTTGGTAGAGAAATGTAAAAAACTATTCCGCATTCCTGCGTCTCCTATCATTATACAACGTGACAGAATAATCAACCCATCTAATGGAGACAGCGGGAAAGGCCGAGCTGGCGACCATTGTAGGGACAGTCCAGCATCACGAGGACTGTCTCTCCAGACTCGGCAACACCATGGACAGCGTACTGGCAACCATCCTGCGTTTGGAGGGGAATGTGCAGTCCCTCCAGTCTCCAGCACCTGTTCCGGTTCCAGCACCCACACCACCACTACCTGCCTCCGTCCCTTCTCAGCCAGTCCGCGGGATACCCTGTCCCTTCCGGAGCGCTTTGACGGCACGCAGGATACCCTGTCCCTCCCGGAGCGCTTTGACGGCACGCAGGATACCCTGTCCCTCCCGGAGCGCTTTGACGGCACGCAGGATACCCTGTCCCTCCCTGAGCGCTTTGACGGCACGCAGGATACCGTGTCCCTCCCGGAGCGCTTTGACTGCACGCAGGATACCCTGTCCCTCCCGGAGCGCTTTGACGGCACGCAGGATACCCTGTCCCTCCCGGAGCGCTTTGACGGCACGCAGGATACCCTGTCCCTCCCGGAGCGCTTTGACGGCACGCAGGATACCCTGTCCCCCCCGGGGCGCTTTGACGGCACGCAGGATACCGTGTCCCTCCCGGAGCGCTTTGACGGCA
The DNA here is from genome assembly GCF_034236695.1 of Oncorhynchus nerka. NCBI lineage: Eukaryota > Metazoa > Chordata > Actinopteri > Salmoniformes > Salmonidae > Oncorhynchus > Oncorhynchus nerka. The sequence goes on along the minus strand of NC_088417.1, from coordinate 15,631,054 downwards.
CGCAGGATACCCTGTCCCTCTCTGAGCGCTTTGACGGCACGCAGGATACCCTGTCCCTCCCTGAGCGCTTTGACGGCACGCAGGATACCCTGTCCCTCCCGGAGCGCTTTGACGGCACGCAGGATACCCTGTCCCTCCCGGAGCGCTTTGACGGCACGCAGGATACCCTGTCCCTCCCTGAGCGCTTTGACGGCACGCAGGATACCCTGTCCCTCCCGGAGCGCTTTGACGGCACGCAGGATACCCTGTCCCTCCCGGAGCGCTTTGACGGCACGCAGGATACCCTGTCCCTCCCTGAGCGCTTTGACGGCACGCAGGATACCCTGTCCCTCCCTGAGCGCTTTGACGGCACGCAGGATACCCTGTCCCTCCCGGGGCGCTTTGACGGCACGCAGGATACCCTGTCCCTCCCGGGGCGCTTTCCTGAGCTCATAGCAACACCTGCTCCGTGGCCAGAGCTGATGGAGGTGGGCTCTGCACGTTTGAGAAGGAGGAATCTGGGCCTCTGCTCCTATTGTAGAGAAAAGAGTCATTTCTCCCAGACCTGCCCTCTATTCATTAATAGGCAGAGAGGGGACAAGCCAGGGACATCCCCAGCTCCAACCCAGGGAGGATGCAAGATCTCCTTTCCTTTTCTGTCAACTCAACCAGTGTGTTTTTCCATTAAATTCCCTGAATACATTACCATTCCTTTGGTTCCCCTACAGTCACCCATTCCGGTTCGAGTCCAGGATAATCATCCAATAGGGACAGGGATCGTACATCACATCACTGTTCCCGTTTCTCTGCTGACTCCTGACACTCATTTAAAACAGATCACCGTTTTGATTATAGACACCCCCACGCACCCCATTGTTTTAGGTCTCCCCTGGTTGAGTTGCCATAACCCTGTTGTTTCCTGGTCTGAGGGGAGACTGCTGGGTTGGTCGCAGGAGTGCCAGGAGAGGTTTTGGCCTTTCTAGGGAGTTTTTCCTAGCCACCGTGCTTCTACACCTGCATTGCTTGCTGTTTGGGGTTTTAGGCTGGGTTTCTGTACAGCACTTTGAGATCAGCTGATGTACGAAGGGCTATATAAATAAATTTGATTTGATTTAATCAGGAGGAAATGAGAACCAGATGTGCGTAATGAGACAAGACAGTCCAGGGTTGGTGGTAATGATCCAGTTCAGTGAAGACAGAAGGCCGGTGACGTAGATCACCGGAACTGGTGAACGGAATAATCAGCAGTACCTGGGGAATCCATGACAATAGTAGGCATACTGTATATAACATTAAACCAGTCTGTATATAGTAGGCATATATAACATTAAACCAGTCTGTATATAGTAGGCATATATAACATTAAACCAGCCTGTATATAGTAGGCATATATAACATTAAACCAGTCTGTATATAGTAGGCATATATAACATTAAACCAGCCTGTATATAGTAGGCATATATAACATTAAACCAGTCTGTATATAGTAGGCATATATAACATTAAACCAGTCTGTATATAGTAGGCATATATAACATTAAACCAGCCTGTATATAGTAGGCATATATAACATTAAACCAGTCTGTATATAGTAGGCATATATAACATTAAACCAGCCTGTATATAGTAGGCATATATAACATTAAACCAGCCTGTATATAGTAGGCATATATAACATTAAACCAGTCTGTATATAGTAGGCATATATAACATTAAACCAGTCTGTATATAGTAGGCATATATAACATTAAACCAGTCTGTATATAGTAGGCATATATAACATTAAACCAGTCTGTCTGTATATAGTAGGCATATATAACATTAAACCAGCCTGTATATAGTAGGCATATATAACATTAAACCAGCCTGTATATAGTAGGCATATATAACATTAAAACAGTCTGTATATAGTAGGCATATATAACATTAAACCAGTCTGTATATAGTAGGCATAAATAACATTAAACCAGCCTGTATATAGTAGGCATATATAACATTAAACCAGTCTGTATATAGTAGGCATATATAACATTAAACCAGCCTGTATATAGTAGGCATATATAACATTAAACCAGCCTGTATATAGTAGGCATATATAACATTAAACCAGCCTGTATATAGTAGGCATATATAACATTAAAACAGTCTGTATATAGTAGGCATATATAACATTAAACCAGTCTGTATATAGTAGGCATATATAACATTAAACCAGCCTGTATATAGTAGGCATAAATAACATTAAACCAGTCTGTATATAGTAGGCATATATAACATTAAACCAGTCTGTATATAGTAGGCATATATAACTTTAAACCAGTCTGTACATAATTCCAGTACTATGCATAATTATGTGATTGTCATAACCTAACAGAGATGATGAGCTTGGTGGCTAGAGGATAACAGACTCCCTTAAACCAGGACATACATTTTTATTCTGTTCCTGGTGAGCAATTCTGGTCCACCCTTGCAGTCTTAAGGCTCATTCATGCACATGTCTGTCACAATCATCTTTTCAGTAGGTGAAAGAGGAGAGGGTAAGAATGTGATTAGATTTAGGAAGAAAAATCTAGACCTCAATGTCATGATTGAATTTATTCAAGTGTTTTCATATTTGATAATGATCCCCAGACAAGTGAGGACACAAACCATCTATGTTGTTTACTACTAAGTCCAATGATTGTCCTCTGCCATAACTATCACTTCCATCCAAATAAAGTACAGTATGTATAACAAAGTATAAAATCCAGTATAACATCATTATATACATGAAGATTTCATACAAATTTTAGGATCCATGGCCCCTGAATTTTGTAACAGTTTGTTAATTGGTACAGTACAGTATGTTGATTAATTTAATCTGTGCCTCCCAGATCTACCAGTAGATGGCACTAAAGCATTTCTACTGTCTGTTTTACCCTTCAGTACTTTGATAGAGCATATCATGGTTAGAGTGTTAGACCAGTACTCGAGGTAAAACATCTGTCTATGTGCCCTTGAGCAAGGCACTTAACCCTAATTTGCTCAAGGGGTGCCGTACTACTATGGCGGACCCTGTAAAAAAACACAATTCACTACAACTATCCTGTGTTTGTAACTATCTAACATTTTTATAAAAAAGATATATTCTGCAGCACTGAGATCATCAACGCCCAATGGTTGTCCATAACTCATCAGTGGTAATGCCTCTCTCACAGTTATGGGTGTCAGTCCCTTGATGTTGATCACTTACATAACATTCTAAACGTAATATAAAACAGATTTCAGATTTCCTCTCCTCCTAGAATGTGCTTATATAGAAACCATGATGGGAAAAGCAAATCTCATACGTGAACCTGTGCATATTGCCATGATATTTTAATATGGACGTTATTATGTGGGTTATGTGACCGTGATATATTAACATTCAATAAAGCAAAGCACATTTGTCTTCATTGAAGCAAACATTCATAATCGAGAATTGACTTTTTCTCGGTGAGGCATGCTATGATCAGTTATGTATGAATAAATGATTACATAATGGTTAATTGATTCTGAATTAGTCATGGAATGTAAAGTAAACAATGTGGTCATTTTGTCATGATTCATGGCCGTCTCACTAGAACGCCAGAATGTAATGTTTTCCTTTTGAAACGCGTTTGCACTCCTGATTAATTGTACTAATTTGCCAACGTCATTACGCATCTATATACTGCAACAAAATCATTGAATCACTTAAAAAAGGACCAACTAGACTATTTTTCAGATAATTTTTCATCCCAACTATCAAACTTTTTTTGCCCGCTTTGAGAAGTAAAAAAGCAGACAGGACGGCAGACAGAAAAGTTGTCATTTGTTATTGTGTTGTCATCCTTCTTCATTACACAACCATTGCATATTTGACCAAGACAAAATGGCAGTTGCGACATTCTGTCAGTTCTATCTGAGCAGCAAGTAGGTGTCTTTCATTCTTGTTGTTATTATTTCACAGTACCATCAATTAGCCATTGGAAAACATTGGAAAACAAACACAAAAGTCAATACATTCGTGGAATCAGGTGCATGGGCAGATTACTTCCATGCTTGTCGAGCACGCACACATGCTCACACACACACACACACTTTCTGAACAGCGCAGGTGTTCCATTATTGAACTGATGGATATAGTAATGGTAGTTTCCACAGTCCTCTACAGCATGGCCTTCACTCACACAGTACAGTAGAGATGAGGCCATTTTTGATGAACATTCACATAGAGGTAAGGTTACATCCTAACGTATATCTCCTCTCTCTCTCTCTGAAGACCTCACAAACCATTTTGCTGGCCTATCCATTTCCATCAGATCTAGCAAGCCTATGAAGGAGAGAAGATATGGGAAGGAAACCAGCTGTGAAGTTTCATTGGCTTTGGAATATTTAGCAAAAGCAAAGAGTAGTTAAGATTTTCTCAATACCGATAATCAGTCGACCTAAGCGTTTGAGTCGGTATGCACGCTTATTGGGCAGGTAACATATGGGCCTGCTATATCTTAATTTATGGTAATGTAGAGATGAGGTAATGAATCAATGAAATGGAAGACAAAATCATTAGTTTTTTTTAGTACCTATCTTTTTTCTATGATGTCCAGATTCTAATGCAAGGTTAAGCCCTGAAACTTTGATCTAGCACAGAAATGAGTTAATTCCCATGCCAGACATAGAGTATTTATAATTGGATCTAATTTCTGTGGTTTACAAAGCCTCAGGCAAAAGTGATGTAGTAGCCCTTTCCTGCTGTCTAATGACCAAAGCGCCATCTAGTGGCCTCATAATATTTTTTATAATTTCAGAATTAGTACACTTTCTTTTTTTTTGCTGAATGTGTTTCTATGTCAAACGGTTTTGTTATATTTCAGTCATCTGTGATGCATATAAAGTGTAATATTGGGATGTAAACTCAAAATACATGTCAACTCTATATCTGACATTATACAGCTGTTTTCATTTTTTAAGTCCATAACTATGTGTGTATACTGTTGTTTCATTGATATTAGATTTGGTTAAGACTACCAAGAAACACTCTGTGTGACCCTGACTTAGCCCACTGCAGTAAAAGGTTAACTGCAGGGGAAGTATTGAGTAGCTTGGATGAAAGGTGCCCAGAGGTGCCCTGAGTAAATGGCCTGCTCCTCAGTCCCAGTTGCTAATATATGCATATTATCATTAGTATTGGATAGAAAACACTCTGAAGTTTCTAAAACTGTTTGAATTATGTCTGTGAGTATAACATAACTCATATGGCAGGCAAAAACCTGAGAAGAACTCCAAACAAGAAGTGGGAAATCTGAGGGTTGTCGATTTTCAACCCAGCTCCTATTGAATACACAGTGGGATATGGATGAAGTTGCACTTCCACAAGATGTCAACCGTCTTTAGAAACTTGAATGAAGCTTCTACTGTGTTGTGGAGCCGGATGGGAGCTCTTTGAGTCAGTGGTCTGGCAGAGAGCCAGGTCCTGGTCATGCACATTTCACATGATTATTAGCGACCTGCGTTCCATGCCTTCTCTACAGGCATAGGAATTCTCCGGTTGGAACTTTATTGAAGATTTATGATAACAACATCCTAAAGATTGATTCTATACTTAGTTTGACAAGTTTCTTCGACCTGTAATATAACTTTTTGAAGTTTTCGTCTGACGTTCGGATGGACCTGCACGAGCGTTTGAATTTGTGTACTAAACGCTCTAACAAAAGTAGCTACTTGGACATAAATAATGGACATTATCGAACAAATCAAGCATTTATTGTGGAACTAGGATTCCTGGGAGTGCATTCTGATGAAGATTGTCAAAGGTAAGGGAATAATTATAATGTAATTTCTGATTTCTGTTGACTCCAACATGGCGGATAATTTTATTTATTTTCTGAGCGCCGTCTCAGATTATTGCATGGTTTGCTTTAAAAAAAAAATCTGACACAGCGGTTGCATTAAGGAGAGGAATATCGATATTTCCATGTCTAACAATTGTATTTATCGACATTTATAATGAGTATTTCTGTAAAATGATGTGGCTCTCTGCAATATCACCGGATGTTTTTGGAACTAGTGAATGTAACGCGCCAATGTATACTGAGATTTTTTTATATAAATATGAACTTTATCAAACAAAACATACATGTATTGTGTAACATGAAGTCATATGAGTGTCATCTGATTGTAACGTCATTCTTCCTCCTCTTCTGAGGAGGAGTAGCGAGAAGGATCGGAGGACCAATGCGCAGCGTGTTAAGTGTCCATAACGTATATTTTAAGACATAAACTGAACACTATGAAATACAAAACAATAAACGTGAACATGAACGAAACCGAAACAGTACCGTGTGGCAACAAACACTCACACGGAAACAAACACCCACAACTCAAAAGTGAAACCCAGGTTACCTAAGTATGATGTTCAATCAGAGACAACTAACGACACCTGCCTCTGATTGAAAACCATACTAGGCTGAATTCAAAATCCCAACATAGAAAAACACACATAGACTGCCCACCCCAACTCACGCCCTGACCATACTGAATTAAGACAAAACAAAGGAAATAAAGGTCAGAACGTGACACTGATGAAGATCATCAAAGGTTAGTGATGAATTTTATCTCTATTTATGCTTTTTGTGACTCCTCTCTTTGGCTGGAAAATGGCAGGGTTTTTCTGTGAGTTGGTGGTCACCTAACATAATCGTTTGTGGTGCTTTCGCTGTAAAGTCTATTTGAAATTGGACACTGTGGTGGGATTAACCACAAGATTACCTTTAAAACGGTATAAGATACATGTATGTTTGAGGAATTTTAATTATGAGATTTCTGTTGTTTGAATTTGGAGCCCTGCACTTTCACTGGCTGTTGTCATATCATCCCGTTAACGGGATTGCAGCCTTAAGAAGTTTTAACCCAACTTATCTAGTGTTACATGTAAATATGTTTTTTTTATTTTTTTATTTTTTTTATTTAACCTTTATTTAACCAGGTAGGCTAGTTGAGAACAAGTTCTCATTTGCAACTGCGACCTGGCCATGATACATTTAATGCATGTGATTCTATGCAAGGACTAATGTCTATCGACAATTGATGAATATTGAAGAATAAGAAGAATGAAAAAGCTTTCTTTCGTGAATAATCTGATAAACTTTTCTTAGCATTGAAGTGTATTTGTTTTATAACATTTTTCCACGTGCCTCTCCATTAAAAGGGGGTATTACGCTGAGATAAAATGTCTGAATAATTATTTAGCTATATAATAAGAAACATTGCGTACACGTATAGGGTATCTATCAGACAAGGTAGAAGACCACTCGATGAGTCATCACACTGTGAAAGGGCAAATATATTGAAAGGCCCAGTGTGGTCCAAAATGTGATATTCCTGTGTTTTATACATGTGAAAATTATGATAATGCCCTATTAGTGTAAGAGCTGTTTGAAAAGACAACCTGAAATTTCAGTCTGTTTTGGTGGAATAGTTTTGACCTGCCTGGTGACATCATCAGGCAGTAAATCAGTTAATAGACTCATAAGAAAGTGAGATCCAAAGCTCTAACAGCTAGTTTTTAGTCCCCCCCCCCCCTCCCCCACTCAGACCACTCCCAGACAGTCCTAGCAAAATTCTTGCTTGAGAAATTGCTCTATGCTAAGAAGCTATTTTTGTACATTTTTGACCATTTTAATCGAAAAACAATCTCAGTAAGGTATTACGTTGTTACCCAGAAATGATTTGATATTGAGATAAAAACGGCTGTATTGGACCTTTAACACGAGTTACACCCTTCAAAGACACCTCTCTTACTGCAATGCTCCCAGCCTCTGGCTGTGGGAAGTTAATAGACGATACCCACTGAGTCTGCAGATTAACGAGAAAGAAATTTGATGCAATCATTATAAAACATGTATTAGTAAAAAAACTAAGAGCCAACCCTTAATTGTGTCTCTCACACACCACCATTCACGGAGTGGATGCCTTAAAAAGTTATAGTTATATGTACACATTGATTATTGAAGAATATACTTTAGGAATGCCTCATGAGCTTAGTTCAACTGTTATAGCCCATCAGAACCCAAAATATAAGCTTGTTTACAAACAAAGTAAATGTAAACAAACACTGTATAGCCTCAAACACTATGAGTGTGATATGATGGATAGTCCGTCCTTGCATCCATAGCTCTGTCTGTGAATTTGAGAGTGGCTACATTTCTCCAGTCCCATCTCTCTTCCTTTTAGCAAAACAGTGATGGGGAAACCGCTTTGTTATTGTTTCAACTGCTGATTGCCGCTTTATATGTGAAGGATCTGCAATTATAAATCATAAAAGTGCCTGAGACTCGACCTACATAGGAAAACCCTTTTATTCTGGTTGATAGGTCCCCTCTCCCTCCACATCCCAGGCCTATTGCCCTGTTCTCTCCACTATTGGGGGCACCACATAGGCTTTGTACATTTTTTTAGGCACAGTAATAATCTGTATTCCTTGGAATAGTGGGGGAATTAACACGGATTATAAGGCCTTGTTGGTCCAGGGCTGTGGGAGAGAAATCTAATAAGTGTCACACAAAATATTTGATAGATGTTATCCTTGGGGGATAAGGATGACAAAAAACTGCCTTTGCTTAAGAAGTTGAACTGTTTAGAGACGTATTACACAATGTGCTCAGGAATTACAAATGTAATATGTGTTATTGCGTTCAAGGTTGGCGAATGTCTGGATATTCTCGCCGTAGCAAAGTCGGTGTGCTTTGCAGAGCCTGCCAAATGACAAACCCACTCCTTCTCAGGGTGTGAACGACAGAAAAATGTAAGCTGAAGCCACAGCGTTGGCTGAGGGGAATAATCTTGAATCTCTTCAAACGAGTCTGGCTATCATTCAGTATTAAGTCCAACTTAACAGCCTGTCACATTCACTGGAATGTGCTCTGATAGGCTGTGACAGCATCAAAGGGAAAAGTGTGAGGCGACAGGGAAAGCCATTGAACGCAACACATCCACATGGATAGAAGGGGGATACAGGGTTAGAGCAGGGCAGAGTCCCATGGCAGAGCTCAGAACCCTGGCACCTCTAGGCAGCTGTGTCTCTACATTGACAGGAGGCAGAAGCTAACCCTCCCGTCTGGAAGTGCTGGGACATACAGTAGAACAGGAGTAATAAGCCTGTCATAATGCCAACTGGAGCATGGCACACAGCAGTTGTTGACATCCTTGAATAATATTCTGTGTCATAAATGATACTCCATGCAGATGTCCACTCAACTGGGAGTCTGGTGTGGGAGACGAGTACAGTACACGAACGAGACCCAACTCCAATCTTTCCCTTCACGTCTTCTTCACACACACTGCAGCTCCATGCCTTTTGCAAATTGATTGACACAGTGTCTGCTCACTTCTCATCCTACGATAGAGATATGCATAGTGTGATGCAGAATGCAGATATTACCCCCAATGATATTAAACCATGCTTGAATTCAAATGCAAGTGACTTACTTGCAGTTATTAAATGTGTTGTTTTACAGGGTCAGCCATAGTAGCTCAGTGGCCCTGGAACAGGTAAATGTGTTGTTTTACAGGGTCAGCCATAGTAGCACAGTGGCCCTGGAACAGGTAAATGTGTTGTTTTACAGGGTCAGCCATAGTAGCACAGTGGCCCTGGAACAGGTAAATGTGTTGTTTTACAGGGTCAGCCATAGTAGCTCAGTGGCCCTGGAACAGGTAAATGTGTTGTTTTACTGGGTCAGCCATAGTAGTACAGTGGCCCTGGAACAGGTAAATGTGTTGTTTTACAGGGTCAGCCATAGTAGCTCAGTGGCCCTGGAACAGGTAAATGTGTTGTTTTACAGGGTCAGCCATAGTAGCACAGTGGCCCTGGAACAGGTAAATGTGTTGTTTTACAGGGTCAGCCATAGTAGCTCAGTGGCCCTGGAACAGGTAAATGTGTTGTTTTACAGGGTCAGCCATAGTAGCACAGTGGCCCTGGAACAGGTAAATGTGTTGTTTTACAGGGTCAGCCATAGTAGCACAGTGGCCCTGGAACAGGTAAATGTGTTGTTTTACAGGGTCAGCCATAGTAGCACAGTGGCCCTGGAACAGGTAAATGTGTTGTTTTACAGGGTCAGCCATAGTAGCTCAGTGGCCCTGGAACAGGTAAATGTGTTGTTTTACAGGGTCAGCCATAGTAGCACAGTGGCCCTGGAACAGGTAAATGTGTTGTTTTACAGGGTCAGCCATAGTAGCACAGTGGCCCTGGAACAGGTAAATGTGTTGTTTTACAGGGTCAGCCATAGTAGCACAGTGGCCCTGGAACAGGTAAATGTGTTGTTTTACAGGGTCAGCCATAGTAGCTCAGTGGCCCTGGAACAGGTAAATGTGTTGTTTTACAGGGTCAGCCATAGTAGCACAGTGGCCCTGGAACAGGTAAATGTGTTGTTTTACAGTGGCCCTGGAACAGGTAAATGTGTTGTTTTACAGGGTCAGCCATAGTAGCACAGTGGCCCTGGAACAGGTAAATGTGTTGTTTTACAGGGTCAGCCATAGTAGCTCAGTGGCCCTGGAACAGGTAAATGTGTTGTTTTACAGGGTCAGCCATAGTAGCACAGTGGCCCTGGAACAGGTAAATGTGTTGTTTTACAGGGTCAGCCATAGTAGCTCAGTGGCCCTGGAACAGGTAAATGTGTTGTTTTACAGGGTCAGCCATAGTAGCACAGTGGCCCTGGAACAGGTAAATGTGTTGTTTTACAGGGTCACCATAGTAGGGCCCTGGAACAGGTAAATGTGTTGTTTTACAGGGTCAGCCATAGTAGCACAGTGGCCCTGGAACAGGTAAATGTGTTGTTTTACAGGGTCAGCCATAGTAGCACAGTGGCCCTGGAACAGGTAAATGTGTTGTTTTACAGGGTCAGCCATAGTAGCCATAAATGTGTTGTTTTACAGGGTCAGCCATAGTAGCACAGTGGCCCTGGAACAGGTAAATGTGTTGTTTTACAGGGTCAGCCATAGTAGTACAGTGGCCCTGGAACAGGTAAATGTGTTGTTTTACAGGGTCAGCCATAGTAGCTCAGTGGCCCTGGAACAGGTAAATGTGTTGTTTTACAGGGTCAGCCATAGTAGCACAGTGGCCCTGGAACAGGTAAATGTGTTGTTTTACAGGGTCAGCCATAGTAGTACAGTGGCCCTGGAACAGGTAAATGTGTTGTTTTACTGGGTCAGCCATAGTAGCACAGTGGCCCTGGAACAGGTAAATGTGTTGTTTTACAGGGTCAGCCATAGTAGCTCAGTGGCCCTGGAACAGGTAAATGTGTTGTTTTACTGGGTCAGCCATAGTAGTACAGTGGCCCTGGAACAGGTAAATGTGTTGTTTTACAGGGTCAGCCATAGTAGCACAGTGGCCCTGGAACAGGTAAATGTGTTGTTTTACAGGGTCAGCCATAGTAGCACAGTGGCCCTGGAACAGGTAAATGTGTTGTTTTACAGGGTCAGCCATAGTAGCACAGTGGCCCTGGAACAGGTAAATGTGTTGTTTTACAGGGTCAGCCATAGTAGCACAGTGGCCCTGGAACAGGTAAATGTGTTGTTTTACAGGGTCAGCCATAGTAGCACAGTGGCCCTGGAACAGGTAAATGTGTTGTTTTACAGGGTCAGCCATAGTAGTACAGTGGCCCTGGAACAGGTAAATGTGTTGTTTTACAGGGTCAGCCATAGTAGCACAGTGGCCCTGGAACAGGTAAATGTGTTGTTTTACAGGGTCAGCCATAGTAGCACAGTGGCCCTGGAACAGGTAAATGTGTTGTTTTACAGGGTCAGCCATAGTAGCACAGTGGCCCTGGAACAGGTAAATGTGTTGTTTTACAGGGTCAGCCATAGTAGCACAGTGGCCCTGGAACAGGTAAATGTGTTGTTTTACAGGGTCAGCCATAGTAGCACAGTGGCCCTGGAACAGGTAAATGTGTTGTTTTACAGGGTCAGCCATAGTAGCACAGTGGCCCTGGAACAGGTAAATGTGTTGTTTTACAGGGTCAGCCATAGTAGTACAGTGGCCCTGGAACAGGTAAATGTGTTGTTTTACAGGGTCAGCCATAGTAGCACAGTGGCCCTGGAACAGGTAAATGTGTTGTTTTACAGGGTCAGCCATAGTAGCACAGTGGCCCTGGAACAGGTAAATGTGTTGTTTTACAGGGTCAGCCATAGTAGCACAGTGGCCCTGGAACAGGTAAATGTGTTGTTTTACAGGGTCAGCCATAGTAGCACAGTGGCCCTGGAACAGGTAAATGTGTTGTTTTACAGGGTCAGCCATAGTAGCACAGTGGCCCTGGAACAGGTAAATGTGTTGTTTTACAGGGTCAGCCATAGTAGCACAGTGGCCCTGGAACAGGTAAATGTGTTGTTTTACAGGGTCAGCCATAGTAGCACAGTGGCCCTGGAACAGGTAAATGTGTTGTTTTACAGGGTCAGCCATAGTAGCTGTGGCCCTGGAACAGGTAAATGTGTTGTTTTACAGGGTCAGTAGTAGCACAGTGGCCCTGGAACAGGTAAATGTGTTGTTTTACAGGGTCAGCCATAGTAGCACAGTGGCCCTGGAACAGGTAAATGTGTTGTTTTACAGGGTCAGCCATAGTAGCACAGTGGCCCTGGAACAGGTAAATGTGTTGTTTTACAGGGTCAGCCATAGTAGCTCAGTGGCCCTGGAACAGGTAAATGTGTTGTTTTACAGGGTCAGCCATAGTAGCTCAGTGGCCCTGGAACAGGTAAATGTGTTGTTTTACAGGGTCAGCCATAGTAGCACAGTGGCCCTGGAACAGGTAAATGTGTTGTTTTACAGGGTCAGCCATAGTAGCACAGTGGCCCTGGAACAGGTAAATGTGTTGTTTTACAGGGTCAGCCATAGTAGCACAGTGGCCCTGGAACAGGTAAATGTGTTGTTTTACAGGGTCAGCCATAGTAGCACAGTGGCCCTGGAACAGGTAAATGTGTTGTTTTACAGGGTCAGCCATAGTAGCACAGTGGCCCTGGAACAGGTAAATGTGTTGTTTTACAGGGTCAGCCATAGTAGCACAGTGGCCCTGGAACAGGTAAATGTGTTGTTTTACAGGGTCAGCCATAGTAGCACAGTGGCCCTGGAACAGGTAAATGTGTTGTTTTACAGGGTCAGCCATAGTAGCACAGTGGCCCTGGAACAGGTAAATGTGTTGTTTTACAGGGTCAGCCATAGTAGCACAGTGGCCCTGGAACAGGTAAATGTGTTGTTTTACAGGGTCAGCCATAGTAGCACAGTGGCCCTGGAACAGGTAAATGTGTTGTTTTACAGGGTCAGCCATAGTAGCACAGTGGCCCTGGAACAGGTAAATGTGTTGTTTTACAGGGTCAGCCATAGTAGCACAGTGGCCCTGGAACAGGTAAATGTGTTGTTTTACAGGGTCAGCCATAGTAGCACAGTGGCCCTGGAACAGGTAAATGTGTTGTTTTACAGGGTCAGCCATAGTAGCACAGTGGCCCTGGAACAGGTAAATGTGTTGTTTTACAGGGTCAGCCATAGTAGCACAGTGGCCCTGGAACAGGTAAATGTGTTGTTTTACAGGGTCAGCCATAGTAGCACAGTGGCCCTGGAACAGGTAAATGTGTTGTTTTACAGGGTCAGCCATAGTAGCACAGTGGCCCTGGAACAGGTAAATGTGTTGTTTTACAGGGTCAGCCATAGTAGCACAGTGGCCCTGGAACAGGTAAATGTGTTGTTTTACAGGGTCAGCCATAGTAGCACAGTGGCCCTGGAACAGGTAAATGTGTTGTTTTACAGGGTCAGCCATAGTAGCACAGTGGCCCTGGAACAGGTAAATGTGTTGTTTTACAGGGTCCTGGAACATAGTAGCAGCCATAGTAGCACAGTGGCCCTGGAACAGGTAAATGTGTTGTTTTACAGGGTCAGCCATAGTAGCACAGTGGCCCTGGAACAGGTAAATGTGTTGTTTTACAGGGTCAGCCATAGTAGCACAGTGGCCCTGGAACAGGTAAATGTGTTGTTTTACAGGGTCAGCCATAGTAGCACAGTGGCCCTGGAACAGGTAAATGTGTTGTTTTACAGGGTCAGCCATAGTAGCACAGTGGCCCTGGAACAGGTAAATGTGTTGTTTTACAGGGTCAGCCATAGTAGCACAGTGGCCCTGGAACAGGTAAATGTGTTGTTTTACAGGGTCAGCCATAGTAGCACAGTGGCCCTGGAACAGGTAAATGTGTTGTTTTACAGGGTCAGCCATAGTAGCACAGTGGCCCTGGAACAGGTAAATGTGTTGTTTTACAGGGTCAGCCATAGTAGCACAGTGGCCCTGGAACAGGTAAATGTGTTGTTTTACAGGGTCAGCCATAGTAGCTCAGTGGCCCTGGAACAGGTAAATGTGTTGTTTTACAGGGTCAGCCATAGTAGCACAGTGGCCCTGGAACAGGTAAATGTGTTGTTTTACAGGGTCAGCCATAGTAGCACAGTGGCCCTGGAACAGGTAAATGTGTTGTTTTACAGGGTCAGCCATAGTAGCACAGTGGCCCTGGAACAGGTAAATGTGTTGTTTTACAGGGTCAGCCATAGTAGCACAGTGGCCCTGGAACAGGTAAATGTGTTGTTTTACAGGGTCAGCCATAGTAGCACAGTGGCCCTGGAACAGGTAAATGTGTTGTTTTACAGGGTCAGCCATAGTAGCACAGTGGCCCTGGAACAGGTAAATGTGTTGTTTTACAGGGTCAGCCATAGTAGCACAGTGGCCCTGGAACAGGTAAATGTGTTGTTTTACAGGGTCAGCCATAGTAGCACAGTGGCCCTGGAACAGGTAAATGTGTTGTTTTACAGGGTCAGCCATAGTAGCAAGTGGCCCTGGAACAGGTAAATGTGTTGTTTTACAGGGTCAGCCATAGTAGCACAGTGGCCCTGGAACAGGTAAATGTGTTGTTTTACAGGGTCAGCCATAGTAGCACAGTGGCCCTGGAACAGGTAAATGTTGTTTTACAGGGTCAGCCATAGTAGCACAGTGGCCCTGGAACAGGTAAATGTGTTGTTTTACAGGGTCAGCCATAGTAGCACAGTGGCCCTGGAACAGGTAAATGTGTTGTTTTACAGGGTCAGCCATAGTAGCACAGTGGCCCTGGAACAGGTAAATGTGTTGTTTTACAGGGTCAGCCATAGTAGCTCAGTGGCCCTGGAACAGGTAAATGTGTTGTTTTACAGGGTCAGCCATAGTAGCACAGTGGCCCTGGAACAGGTAAATGTGTTGTTTTACAGGGTCAGCCATAGTAGCACAGTGGCCCTGGAACAGGTAAATGTGTTGTTTTACAGGGTCAGCCATAGTAGCACAGTGGCCCTGGAACAGGTAAATGTGTTGTTTTACAGGGTCAGCCATAGTAGCACAGTGGCCCTGGAACAGGTAAATGTGTTGTTTTACAGGGTCAGCCATAGTAGCACAGTGGCCCTGGAACAGGTAAATGTGTTGTTTTACAGGGTCAGCCATAGTAGCACAGTGGCCCTGGAACAGGTAAATGTGTTGTTTTACAGGGTCAGCCATAGTAGCACAGTGGCCCTGAACAGGTAAATGTGTTGTTTTACAGGGTCAGCCATAGTAGCACAGTGGCCCTGGAACAGGTAAATGTGTTGTTTTACAGGGTCAGCCATAGTAGCACAGTGGCCCTGGAACAGGTAAATGTGTTGTTTTACAGGGTCAGCCATAGTAGCACAGTGGCCCTGGAACAGGTAAATGTGTTGTTTTACAGGGTCAGCCATAGTAGCACAGTGGCCCTGGAACAGGTAAATGTGTTGTTTTACAGGGTCAGCCATAGTAGCACAGTGGCCCTGGAACAGGTAAATGTGTTGTTTTACAGGGTCAGCCATAGTAGCACAGTGGCCCTGGAACAGGTAAATGTGTTGTTTTACAGGGTCAGCCATAGTAGCACAGTGGCCCTGGAACAGGTAAATGTGTTGTTTTACAGGGTCAGCCATAGTAGCACAGTGGCCCTGGAACAGGTAAATGTGTTGTTTTACAGGGTCAGCCATAGTAGCACAGTGGCCCTGGAACAGGTAAATGTGTTGTTTTACAGGGTCAGCCATAGTAGCACAGTGGCCCTGGAACAGGTAAATGTGTTGTTTTACAGGGTCAGCCATAGTAGCACAGTGGCCCTGGAACAGGTAAATGTGTTGTTTTACAGGGTCAGCCATAGTAGCACAGTGGCCCTGGAACAGGTAAATGTGTTGTTTTACAGGGTCAGCCAAATGGAACAGGTAAATGTTGTTTTACAGGGTCAGCCATAGTAGCACAGTGGCCCTGGAACAGGTAAATGTGTTGTTTTACAGGGTCAGCCATAGTAGCACAGTGGCCCTGGAACAGGTAAATGTGTTGTTTTACAGGGTCAGCCATAGTAGCTCAGTGGCCCTGGAACAGGTAAATGTGTTGTTTTACAGGGTCAGCCATAGTAGCACAGTGGCCCTGGAACAGGTAAATGTGTTGTTTTACAGGGTCAGCCATAGTAGCACAGTGGCCCTGGAACAGGTAAATGTGTTGTTTTACAGGCAGCCATAGTAGCACAGTGGCCCTGAACAGGTAAATGTGTTGTTTTACAGGGTCAGCCATAGTAGCACAGTGGCCCTGGAACAGGTAAATGTGTTGTTTTACAGGGTCAGCCATAGTAGCACAGTGGCCCTGGAACAGGTAAATGTGTTGTTTTACAGGGTCAGCCATAGTAGCACAGTGGCCCTGGAACAGGTAAATGTGTTGTTTTACAGGGTCAGCCATAGTAGCACAGTGGCCCTGGAACAGGTAAATGTGTTGTTTTACAGGGTCAGCCATAGTAGCACAGTGGCCCTGGAACAGGTAAATGTGTTGTTTTACAGGGTCAGCCATAGTAGCACAGTGGCCCTGGAACAGGTAAATGTGTTGTTTTACAGGGTCAGCCATAGTAGCACAGTGGCCCTGGAACAGGTAAATGTGTTGTTTTACAGGGTCAGCCATAGTAGCACAGTGGCCCTGGAACAGGTAAATGTGTTGTTTTACAGGGTCAGCCATAGTAGCACAGTGGCCCTGGAACAGGTAAATGTGTTGTTTTACAGGGTCAGCCATAGTAGCACAGTGGCCCTGGAACAGGTAAATGTGTTGTTTTACAGGGTCAGCCATAGTAGCACAGTGGCCCTGGAACAGGTAAATGTGTTGTTTTACAGGGTCAGCCATAGTAGCACAGTGGCCCTGGAACAGGTAAATGTGTTGTTTTACAGGGTCAGCCATAGTAGCACAGTGGCCCTGGAACAGGTAAATGTGTTGTTTTACAGGGTCAGCCATAGTAGCACAGTGGCCCTGGAACAGGTAAATGTGTTGTTTTACAGGGTCAGCCATAGTAGCACAGTGGCCCTGGAACAGGTAAATGTGTTGTTTTACAGGGTCAGCCATAGTAGCACAGTGGCCCTGGAACAGGTAAATGTGTTGTTTACAGGGTCAGCCATAGTAGCACAGTGGCCCTGGAACAGGTAAATGTGTTGTTTTACAGGGTCAGCCATAGTAGCACAGTGGCCCTGGAACAGGTAAATGTGTTGTTTTACAGGGTCAGCCATAGTAGCACAGTGGCCCTGGAACAGGTAAATGTGTTGTTTTACAGGGTCAGCCATAGTAGCACAGTGGCCCTGTAGCACAGTGGTCCTGAACAGGTAAATGTGTTGTTTTACAGGGTCAGCCATAGTAGCACAGTGGCCCTGGAACAGGTAAATGTGTTGTTTTACAGGGTCAGCCATAGTAGCACAGTGGCCCTGGAACAGGTAAATGTGTTGTTTTACAGGGTCAGCCATAGTAGCACAGTGGCCCTGGAACAGGTAAATGTGTTGTTTTACAGGGTCAGCCATAGTAGCACAGTGGCCCTGAACAGGTAAATGTGTTGTTTTACAGGGTCAGCCATAGTAGCACAGTGGCCCTGGAACAGGTAAATGTGTTGTTTTACAGGGTCAGCCATAGTAGCACAGTGGCCCTGGAACAGGTAAATGTGTTGTTTTACAGGGTCAGCCATAGTAGCACAGTGGCCCTGGAACAGGTAAATGTGTTGTTTTACAGGGTCAGCCATAGTAGCACAGTGGCCCTGGAACAGGTAAATGTGTTGTTTTACAGGGTCAGCCATAGTAGCACAGTGGCCCTGGAACAGGTAAATGTGTTGTTTTACAGGGTCAGCCATAGTAGCACAGTGGCCCTGGAACAGGTAAATGTGTTGTTTTACAGGGTCAGCCATAGTAGCACAGTGGCCCTGGAACAGGTAAATGTGTTGTTTTACAGGGTCAGCCATAGTAGCACAGTGGCCCTGGAACAGGTAAATGTGTTGTTTTACAGGGTCAGCCATAGTAGCACAGTGGCCCTGGAACAGGTAAATGTGTTGTTTTACAGGGTCAGCCATAGTAGCACAGTGGCCCTGGAACAGGTAAATGTGTTGTTTTACAGGGTCAGCCATAGTAGCTCAGTGGCCCTGGAACAGGTAAATGTGTTGTTTTACAGGGTCAGCCATAGTAGCACAGTGGCCCTGGAACAGGTAAATGTGTTGTTTTACAGGGTCAGCCATAGTAGCACAGTGGCCCTGGAACAGGTAAATGTGTTGTTTTACAGGGTCAGCCATAGTAGCACAGTGGCCCTGGAACAGGTAAATGTGTTGTTTTACAGGGTCAGCCATAGTAGCACAGTGGCCCTGGAACAGGTAAATGTGTTGTTTTACAGGGTCAGCCATAGTAGCACAGTGGCCCTGGAACAGGTAAATGTGTTGTTTTACAGGGTCAGCCATAGTAGCACAGTGGCCCTGGAACAGGTAAATGTGTTGTTTTACAGGGTCAGCCATAGTAGCACAGTGGCCCTGGAACAGGTAAATGTGTTGTTTTACAGGGTCAGCCATAGTAGCACAGTGGCCCTGGAACAGGTAAATGTGTTGTTTTACAGGGTCAGCCATAGTAGCTCAGTGGCCCTGGAACAGGTAAATGTGTTGTTTTACAGTGGCCCTGGAACAGGTAAATGTGTTGTTTTACAGGGTCAGCCATAGTAGCTCAGTGGCCCTGGAACAGGTAAATGTGTTGTTTTACTGGGTCAGCCATAGTAGCTCAGTGGCCCTGGAACAGGTAAATGTGTTGTTTTACAGGGTCAGCCATAGTAGCTCAGTGGCCCTGGAACAGGTAAATGTGTTGTTTTACAGGGTCAGCCATAGTAGCTCAGTGGCCCTGGAACAGGTAAATGTGTTGTTTTACAGGGTCAGCCATAGTAGCACAGTGGCCCTGGAACAGGTAAATGTGTTGTTTTACAGGGTCAGCCATAGTAGCACAGTGGCCCTGGAACAGGTAAATGTGTTGTTTTACAGGGTCAGCCATAGTAGCACAGTGGCCCTGGAACAGGTAAATGTGTTGTTTTACAGGGTCAGCCATAGTAGCACAGTGGCCCTGGAACAGGTAAATGTGTTGTTTTACAGGGTCAGCCATAGTAGCACAGTGGCCCTGGAACAGGTAAATGTGTTGTTTTACAGGGTCAGCCATAGTAGCACAGTGGCCCTGGAACAGGTAAATGTGTTGTTTTACAGGGTCAGCCATAGTAGCACAGTGGCCCTGGAACAGGTAAATGTGTTGTTTTACAGGGTCAGCCATAGTAGCACAGTGGCCCTGGAACAGGTAAATGTGTTGTTTTACAGGGTCAGCCATAGTAGCACAGTGGCCCTGGAACAGGTAAATGTGTTGTTTTACAGGGTCAGCCATAGTAGCTCAGTGGCCCTGGAACAGGTAAATGTGTTGTTTTACTGGGTCAGCCATAGTAGCACAGTGGCCCTGGAACAGGTAAATGTGTTGTTTTACTGGGTCAGCCATAGTAGCTCAGTGGCCCTGGAACAGGTAAATGTGTTGTTTTACAGGGTCAGCCATAGTAGCTCAGTGGCCCTGGAACAGGTAAATGTGTTGTTTTACAGGGTCAGCCATAGTAGCTCAGTGGCCCTGGAACAGGTAAATGTGTTGTTTTACTGGGTCAGCCATAGTAGCTCAGTGGCCCTGGAACAGGTAAATGTGTTGTTTTACAGGGTCAGCCATAGTAGCTCAGTGGCCCTGGAACAGGTAAATGTGTTGTTTTACAGGGTCAGCCATAGTAGCTCAGTGGCCCTGGAACAGGTAAATGTGTTGTTTTACAGGGTCAGCCATAGTAGCTCAGTGGCCCTGGAACAGGTAAATGTGTTGTTTTACAGGGTCAGCCATAGTAGCTCAGTGGCCCTGGAACAGGTAAATGTGTTGTTTTACAGGGTCAGCCATAGTAGCTCAGTGGCCCTGGAACAGGTAAATGTGTTGTTTTACAGGGTCAGCCATAGTAGCACAGTGGCCCTGGAACAGGTAAATGTGTTGTTTTACAGGGTCAGCCATAGTAGCTCAGTGGCCCTGGAACAGGTAAATGTGTTGTTTTACAGGGTCAGCCATAGTAGCACAGTGGCCCTGGAACAGGTAAATGTGTTGTTTTACAGGTTGTTTTACAGTCAACAGCCAATGTGTTGTTTTACAGGGTCAGCCATAGTAGCACAGTGGCCCTGGAACAGGTAAATGTGTTGTTTTACAGGGTCAGCCATAGTAGCACAGCCTGGAACAGGTAAATGTGTTGTTTTACAGGGTCAGCCATAGTAGCACAGTGGCCCTGGAACAGGTAAATGTGTTGTTTTACAGGGTCAGCCATAGTAGCACAGTGGCCCTGGAACAGGTAAATGTGTTGTTTTACTGGGTCAGCCATAGTAGCTCAGTGGCCCTGGAACAGGTAAATGTGTTGTTTTACAGGGTCAGCCATAGTAGCACAGTGGCCCTGGAACAGGTAAATGTGTTGTTTTACAGGGTCAGCCATAGTAGCTCAGTGGCCCTGGAACAGGTAAATGTGTTGTTTTACAGGGTCAGCCATAGTAGCACAGTGGCCCTGGAACAGGTAAATGTGTTGTTTTACAGGGTCAGCCATAGTAGCACAGTGGCCCTGGAACAGGTAAATGTGTTGTTTTACAGGGTCAGCCATAGTAGCTCAGTGGCCCTGGAACAGGTAAATGTGTTGTTTTACTGGGTCAGCCATAGTAGCACAGTGGCCCTGGAACAGGTAAATGTGTTGTTTTACAGGGTCAGCCATAGTAGCACAGTGGCCCTGGAACAGGTAAATGTGTTGTTTTACTGGGTCAGCCATAGTAGCACAGTGGCCCTGGAACAGGTAAATGTGTTGTTTTACTGGGTCAGCCATAGTAGCTCAGTGGCCCTGGAACAGGTAAATGTATGGTTTTACAGGGTCAGCCATAGTAGCTCAGTGGCCCTGGAACAGGTAAATGTGTTGTTTTACTGGGTCAGCCATAGTAGCTCAGTGGCCCTGGAACAGGTAAATGTGTTGTTTTACAGGGTCAGCCATAGTAGCTCAGTGGCCCTGGAACAGGTAAATGTGTTGTTTTACAGGGTCAGCCATAGTAGCTCAGTGGCCCTGGAACAGGTAAATGTGTTGTTTTACAGGGTCAGCCATAGTAGCTCAGTGGCCCTGGAACAGGTAAATGTGTTGTTTTACAGGGTCAGCCATAGTAGCACAGTGGCCCTGGAACAGGTAAATGTGTTGTTTTACAGGGTCAGCCATAGTAGCACAGTGGCCCTGGAACAGGTAAATGTGTTGTTTTACAGGGTCAGCCATAGTAGCTCAGTGGCCCTGGAACAGGTAAATGTGTTGTTTTACAGGGTCAGCCATAGTAGCACAGTGGCCCTGGAACAGGTAAATGTGTTGTTTTACAGGGTCAGCCATAGTAGCACAGTGGCCCTGGAACAGGTAAATGTGTTGTTTTACAGGGTCAGCCATAGTAGCTCAGTGGCCCTGGAACAGGTAAATGTGTTGTTTTACAGGGTCAGCCATAGTAGCACAGTGGCCCTGGAACAGGTAAATGTGTTGTTTTACAGGGTCAGCCATAGTAGCTCAGTGGCCCTGGAACAGGTAAATGTGTTGTTTTACAGGGTCAGCCATAGTAGCTCAGTGGCCCTGGAACAGGTAAATGTGTTGTTTTACAGGGTCAGCCATAGTAGCACAGTGGCCCTGGAACAGGTAAATGTGTTGTTTTACAGGGTCAGCCATAGTAGCTCAGTGGCCCTGGAACAGGTAAATGTGTTGTTTTACAGGGTCAGCCATAGTAGCACAGTGGCCCTGGAACAGGTAAATGTGTTGTTTTACAGGGTCAGCCATAGTAGCACAGTGGCCCTGGAACAGGTAAATGTGTTGTTTTACAGGGTCAGCCATAGTAGCTCAGTGGCCCTGGAACAGGTAAATGTGTTGTTTTACTGGGTCAGCCATAGTAGCACAGTGGCCCTGGAACAGGTAAATGTGTTGTTTTACAGGGTCAGCCATAGTAGCTCAGTGGCCCTGGAACAGGTAAATGTGTTGTTTTACTGGGTCAGCCATAGTAGCTCAGTGGCCCTGGAACAGGTAAATGTGTTGTTTTACAGGGTCAGCCATAGTAGCTCAGTGGCCCTGGAACAGGTAAATGTGTTGTTTTACAGGGTCAGCCATAGTAGCTCAGTGGCCCTGGAACAGGTAAATGTGTTGTTTTACAGGGTCAGCCATAGTAGTACAGTGGCCCTGGAACAGGTAAATGTGTTGTTTTACAGGGTCAGCCATAGTAGCTCAGTGGCCCTGGAACAGGTAAATGTGTTGTTTTACAGGGTCAGCCATAGTAGCTCAGTGGCCCTGGAACAGGTAAATGTGTTGTTTTACTGGGTCAGCCATAGTAGCACAGTGGCCCTGGAACAGGTAAATGTGTTGTTTTACTGGGTCAGCCATAGTAGCACAGTGGCCCTGGAACAGGTAAATGTGTTGTTTTACAGGGTCAGCCATAGTAGCACAGTGGCCCTGGAACAGGTAAATGTGTTGTTTTACAGGGTCAGCCATAGTAGCACAGTGGCCCTGGAACAGGTAAATGTGTTGTTTTACAGGGTCAGCCATAGTAGCACAGTGGCCCTGGAACAGGTAAATGTGTTGTTTTACAGGGTCAGCCATAGTAGCACAGTGGCCCTGGAACAGGTAAATGTGTTGTTTTACAGGGTCAGCCATAGTAGCCCTGGAACAGGTAAATGTGTTGTTTTACAGGGTCAGCCATAGTAGCTCAGTGGCCCTGGAACAGGTAAATGTGTTGTTTTACAGGGTCAGCCATAGTAGCTCAGTGGCCCTGGAACAGGTAAATGTGTTGTTTTACAGGGTCAGCCATAGTAGCTCAGTGGCCCTGGAACAGGTAAATGTGTTGTTTTACAGGGTCAGCCATAGTAGCACAGTGGCCCTGGAACAGGTAAATGTGTTGTTTTACAGGGTCAGCCATAGTAGCACAGTGGCCCTGGAACAGGTAAATGTGTTGTTTTACAGGGTCAGCCATAGTAGCACAGTGGCCCTGGAACAGGTAAATGTGTTGTTTTACAGGGTCAGCCATAGTAGCACAGTGGCCCTGGAACAGGTAAATGTGTTGTTTTACAGGGTCAGCCATAGTAGCAACAGTGGCCCTGGAACAGGTAAATGTGTTGTTTTACAGGGTCAGCCATAGTAGCACAGTGGCCCTGGAACAGGTAAATGTGTTGTTTTACAGGGTCAGCCATAGTAGCTCAGTGGCCCTGGAACAGGTAAATGTGTTGTTTTACAGGGTCAGCCATAGTAGCACAGTGGCCCTGGAACAGGTAAATGTGTTGTTTTACAGGGTCAGCCATAGTAGCACAGTGGCCCTGGAACAGGTAAATGTGTTGTTTTACAGGGTCAGCCATAGTAGCACAGTGGCCCTGGAACAGGTAAATGTGTTGTTTTACAGGGTCAGCCATAGTAGCACAGTGGCCCTGGAACAGGTAAATGTGTTGTTTTACAGGGTCAGCCATAAACGTGTAGCACAGTGGCCCTGGAACAGGTAAATGTGTTGTTTTACAGGGTCAGCCATAGTAGCACAGTGGCCCTGGAACAGGTAAATGTGTTGTTTTACAGGGTCAGCCATAGTAGCACAGTGGCCCTGGAACAGGTAAATGTGTTGTTTTACAGGGTCAGCCATAGTAGCACAGTGGCCCTGGAACAGGTAAATGTGTTGTTTTACAGGGTCAGCCATAGTAGCTCAGTGGCCCTGGAACAGGTAAATGTGTTGTTTTACAGGGTCAGCCATAGTAGCACAGTGGCCCTGGAACAGGTAAATGTGTTGTTTTACAGGGTCAGCCATAGTAGCACAGTGGCCCTGGAACAGGTAAATGTGTTGTTTTACAGGGTCAGCCATAGTAGCACAGTGGCCCTGGAACAGGTAAATGTGTTGTTTTACAGGGTCAGCCATAGTAGCACAGTGGCCCTGGAACAGGTAAATGTGTTGTTTTACAGGGTCAGCCATAGTAGCACAGTGGCCCTGGAACAGGTAAATGTGTTGTTTTACAGGGTCAGCCATAGTAGCACAGTGGCCCTGGAACAGGTAAATGTGTTGTTTTACAGGGTCAGCCATAGTAGCACAGTGGCCCTGGAACAGGTAAATGTGTTGTTTTACAGGGTCAGCCATAGTAGCTCAGTGGCCCTGGAACAGGTAAATGTGTTGTTTTACAGGGTCAGCCATAGTAGCACAGTGGCCCTGGAACAGGTAAATGTGTTGTTTTACAGGGTCAGCCATAGTAGCACAGTGGCCCTGGAACAGGTAAATGTGTTGTTTTACAGGGTCAGCCATAGTAGCTCAGTGGCCCTGGAACAGGTAAATGTGTTGTTTTACAGGGTCAGCCATAGTAGCACAGTGGCCCTGGAACAGGTAAATGTGTTGTTTTACAGGGTCAGCCATAGTAGCTCAGTGGCCCTGGAACAGGTAAATGTGTTGTTTTACAGGGTCAGCCATAGTAGCTCAGTGGCCCTGGAACAGGTAAATGTGTTGTTTTACAGGGTCAGCCATAGTAGCTCAGTGGCCCTGGAACAGGTAAATGTGTTGTTTTACAGGGTCAGCCATAGTAGCACAGTGGCCCTGGAACAGGTAAATGTGTTGTTTTACAGGGTCAGCCATAGTAGCACAGTGGCCCTGGAACAGGTAAATGTGTTGTTTTACAGGGTCAGCCATAGTAGCACAGTGGCCCTGGAACAGGTAAATGTGTTGTTTTACAGGGTCAGCCATAGTAGCACAGTGGCCCTGGAACAGGTAAATGTGTTGTTTTACTGGGTCAGCCATAGTAGCACAGTGGCCCTGGAACAGGTAAATGTGTTGTTTTACAGGGTCAGCCATAGTAGCACAGTGGCCCTGGAACAGGTAAATGTGTTGTTTTACAGGGTCAGCCATAGTAGCACAGTGGCCCTGGAACAGGTAAATGTGTTGTTTTACAGGGTCAGCCATAGTAGCACAGTGGCCCTGGAACAGGTAAATGTGTTGTTTTACAGGGTCAGCCATAGTAGCACAGTGGCCCTGGAACAGGTAAATGTGTTGTTTTACAGGGTCAGCCATAGTAGCACAGTGGCCCTGGAACAGGTAAATGTGTTGTTTTACAGGGTCAGCCATAGTAGCTCAGTGGCCCTGGAACAGGTAAATGTGTTGTTTTACAGGGTCAGCCATAGTAGCTCAGTGGCCCTGGAACAGGTAAATGTGTTGTTTTACAGGGTCAGCCATAGTAGCACAGTGGCCCTGGAACAGGTAAATGTGTTGTTTTACAGGGTCAGCCATAGTAGCACAGTGGCCCTGGAACAGGTAAATGTGTTGTTTTACAGGGTCAGCCATAGTAGCACAGTGGCCCTGGAACAGGTAAATGTGTTGTTTTACAGGGTCAGCCATAGTAGCACAGTGGCCCTGGAACAGGTAAATGTGTTGTTTTACAGGGTCAGCCATAGTAGCTCAGTGGCCCTGGAACAGGTAAATGTGTTGTTTTACAGGGTCAGCCATAGTAGCACAGTGGCCCTGGAACAGGTAAATGTGTTGTTTTACAGGGTCAGCCATAGTAGCACAGTGGCCCTGGAACAGGTAAATGTGTTGTTTTACAGGGTCAGCCATAGTAGCACAGTGGCCCTGGAACAGGTAAATGTGTTGTTTTACAGGGTCAGCCATAGTAGCTCAGTGGCCCTGGAACAGGTAAATGTGTTGTTTTACAGGGTCAGCCATAGTAGCACAGTGGCCCTGGAACAGGTAAATGTGTTGTTTTACAGGGTCAGCCATAGTAGCACAGTGGCCCTGGAACAGGTAAATGTGTTGTTTTACAGGGTCAGCCATAGTAGCACAGTGGCCCTGGAACAGGTAAATGTGTTGTTTTACAGGGTCAGCCATAGTAGCACAGTGGCCCTGGAACAGGTAAATGTGTTGTTTTACAGGGTCAGCCATAGTAGCTCAGTGGCCCTGGAACAGGTAAATGTGTTGTTTTACAGGGTCAGCCATAGTAGCACAGTGGCCCTGGAACAGGTAAATGTGTTGTTTTACAGGGTCAGCCATAGTAGCACAGTGGCCCTGGAACAGGTAAATGTGTTGTTTTACAGGGTCAGCCATAGTAGCTCAGTGGCCCTGGAACAGGTAAATGTGTTGTTTTACAGGGTCAGCCATAGTAGCTCAGTGGCCCTGGAACAGGTAAATGTGTTGTTTTACAGGGTCAGCCATAGTAGCACAGTGGCCCTGGAACAGGTAAATGTGTTGTTTTACAGGGTCAGCCATAGTAGCACAGTGGCCCTGGAACAGGTAAATGTGTTGTTTTACAGGGTCAGCCATAGTAGCTCAGTGGCCCTGGAACAGGTAAATGTGTTGTTTTACAGGGTCAGCCATAGTAGCACAGTGGCCCTGGAACAGGTAAATGTGTTGTTTTACAGGGTCAGCCATAGTAGCTCAGTGGCCCTGGAACAGGTAAATGTGTTGTTTTACAGGGTCAGCCATAGTAGCACAGTGGCCCTGGAACAGGTAAATGTGTTGTTTTACAGGGTCAGCCATAGTAGCACAGTGGCCCTGGAACAGGTAAATGTGTTGTTTTACAGGGTCAGCCATAGTAGCTCAGTGGCCCTGGAACAGGTAAATGTGTTGTTTTACAGGGTCAGCCATAGTAGCACAGTGGCCCTGGAACAGGTAAATGTATGGTTTTACTGGGTCAGCCATAGTAGCTCAGTGGCCCTGGAACAGGTAAATGTGTTGTTTTACAGGGTCAGCCATAGTAGCACAGTGGCCCTGGAACAGGTAAATGTGTTGTTTTACAGGGTCAGCCATAGTAGCACAGTGGCCCTGGAACAGGTAAATGTGTTGTTTTACAGGGTCAGCCATAGTAGCTCAGTGGCCCTGGAACAGGTAAATGTGTTGTTTTACAGGGTCAGCCATAGTAGCACAGTGGCCCTGGAACAGGTAAATGTGTTGTTTTACAGGGTCAGCCATAGTAGCTCAGTGGCCCTGGAACAGGTAAATGTGTTGTTTTACAGGGTCAGCCATAGTAGCTCAGTGGCCCTGGAACAGGTAAATGTGTTGTTTTACAGGGTCAGCCATAGTAGCACAGTGGCCCTGGAACAGGTAAATGTGTTGTTTTACAGGGTCAGCCATAGTAGCTCAGTGGCCCTGGAACAGGTAAATGTGTTGTTTTACAGGGTCAGCCATAGTAGCACAGTGGCCCTGGAACAGGTAAATGTGTTGTTTTACAGGGTCAGCCATAGTAGCACAGTGGCCCTGGAACAGGTAAATGTGTTGTTTTACAGGGTCAGCCATAGTAGCTCAGTGGCCCTGGAACAGGTAAATGTGTTGTTTTACAGGGTCAGCCATAGTAGCAGTGGCCCTGGAACAGGTAAATGTGTTGTTTTACAGGGTCAGCCATAGTAGCACAGTGGCCCTGGAACAGGTAAATGTGTTGTTTTACAGGGTCAGCCATAGTAGCTCAGTGGCCCTGGAACAGGTAAATGTGTTGTTTTACAGGGTCAGCCATAGTAGCTCAGTGGCCCTGGAACAGGTAAATGTGTTGTTTTACAGGGTCAGCCATAGTAGCTCAGTGGCCCTGGAACAGGTAAATGTGTTGTTTTACAGGGTCAGCCATAGTAGCACAGTGGCCCTGGAACAGGTAAATGTGTTGTTTTACAGGGTCAGCCATAGTAGCACAGTGGCCCTGGAACAGGTAAATGTGTTGTTTTACAGGGTCAGCCATAGTAGCTCAGTGGCCCTGGAACAGGTAAATGTGTTGTTTTACAGGGTCAGCCATAGTAGCACAGTGGCCCTGGAACAGGTAAATGTGTTGTTTTACAGGGTCAGCCATAGTAGCACAGTGGCCCTGGAACAGGTAAATGTGTTGTTTTACAGGGTCAGCCATAGTAGCTCAGTGGCCCTGGAACAGGTAAATGTGTTGTTTTACAGGGTCAGCCATAGTAGCACAGTGGCCCTGGAACAGGTAAATGTGTTGTTTTACAGGGTCAGCCATAGTAGCACAGTGGCCCTGGAACAGGTAAATGTGTTGTTTTACAGGGTCAGCCATAGTAGCTCAGTGGCCCTGGAACAGGTAAATGTGTTGTTTTACAGGGTCAGCCATAGTAGCACAGTGGCCCTGGAACAGGTAAATGTGTTGTTTTACTGGGTCAGCCATAGTAGCACAGTGGCCCTGGAACAGGTAAATGTGTTGTTTTACAGGGTCAGCCATAGTAGCTCAGTGGCCCTGGAACAGGTAAATGTGTTGTTTTACAGGGTCAGCCATAGTAGCTCAGTGGCCCTGGAACAGGTAAATGTGTTGTTTTACAGGGTCAGCCATAGTAGCTCAGTGGCCCTGGAACAGGTAAATGTGTTGTTTTACAGGGTCAGCCATAGTAGCACAGTGGCCCTGGAACAGGTAAATGTGTTGTTTTACAGGGTCAGCCATAGTAGCTCAGTGGCCCTGGAACAGGTAAATGTGTTGTTTTACTGGGTCAGCCATAGTAGCACAGTGGCCCTGGAACAGGTAAATGTGTTGTTTTACAGGGTCAGCCATAGTAGCTCAGTGGCCCTGGAACAGGTAAATGTGTTGTTTTACAGGGTCAGCCATAGTAGCTCAGTGGCCCTGGAACAGGTAAATGTGTTGTTTTACAGGGTCAGCCATAGTAGCACAGTGGCCCTGGAACAGGTAAATGTGTTGTTTTACAGGGTCAGCCATAGTAGCTCAGTGGCCCTGGAACAGGTAAATGTGTTGTTTTACAGGGTCAGCCATAGTAGCTCAGTGGCCCTGGAACAGGTAAATGTGTTGTTTTACAGGGTCAGCCATAGTAGCTCAGTGGCCCTGGAACAGGTAAATGTGTTGTTTTACTGGGTCAGCCATAGTAGCACAGTGGCCCTGGAACAGGTAAATGTGTTGTTTTACAGGGTCAGCCATAGTAGCACAGTGGCCCTGGAACAGGTAAATGTGTTGTTTTACAGGGTCAGCCATAGTAGCTCAGTGGCCCTGGAACAGGTAAATGTGTTGTTTTACAGGGTCAGCCATAGTAGCACAGTGGCCCTGGAACAGGTAAATGTGTTGTTTTACAGGGTCAGCCATAGTAGCTCAGTGGCCCTGGAACAGGTAAATGTGTTGTTTTACAGGGTCAGCCATAGTAGCTCAGTGGCCCTGGAACAGGTAAATGTGTTGTTTTACAGGGTCAGCCATAGTAGCACAGTGGCCCTGGAACAGGTAAATGTGTTGTTTTACAGGGTCAGCCATAGTAGCACAGTGGCCCTGGAACAGGTAAATGTGTTGTTTTACAGGGTCAGCCATAGTAGCACAGTGGCCCTGGAACAGGTAAATGTGTTGTTTTACAGGGTCAGCCATAGTAGCACAGTGGCCCTGGAACAGGTAAATGTGTTGTTTTACAGGGTCAGCCATAGTAGCTCAGTGGCCCTGGAACAGGTAAATGTGCCAGCCATAGTAGCACAGTGGCCCTGGAACAGGTAAATGTGTTGTTTTACAGGGTCAGCCATAGTAGCACAGTGGCCCTGGAACAGGTAAATGTGTTGTTTTACAGGGTCAGCCATAGTAGCACAGTGGCCCTGGAACAGGTAAATGTGTTGTTTTACAGGGTCAGCCATAGTAGCTCAGTGGCCCTGGAACAGGTAAATGTGTTGTTTTACAGGGTCAGCCATAGTAGCACAGTGGCCCTGGAACAGGTAAATGTGTTGTTTTACAGGGTCAGCCATAGTAGCTCAGTGGCCCTGGAACAGGTAAATGTGTTGTTTTACAGGGTCAGCCATAGTAGCACAGTGGCCCTGGAACAGGTAAATGTGTTGTTTTACAGGGTCAGCCATAGTAGCTCAGTGGCCCTGGAACAGGTAAATGTGTTGTTTTACAGGGTCAGCCATAGTAGCTCAGTGGCCCTGGAACAGGTAAATGTGTTGTTTTACAGGGTCAGCCATAGTAGCACAGTGGCCCTGGAACAGGTAAATGTGTTGTTTTACAGGGTCAGCCATAGTAGCACAGTGGCCCTGGAACAGGTAAATGTGTTGTTTTACAGGGTCAGCCATAGTAGCACAGTGGCCCTGGAACAGGTAAATGTGTTGTTTTACAGGGTCAGCCATAGTAGCACAGTGGCCCTGGAACAGGTAAATGTGTTGTTTTACAGGGTCAGCCATAGTAGCACAGTGGCCCTGGAACAGGTAAATGTGTTGTTTTACAGGGTCAGCCATAGTAGCACAGTGGCCCTGGAACAGGTAAATGTGTTGTTTTACAGGGTCAGCCATAGTAGCACAGTGGCCCTGGAACAGGTAAATGTGTTGTTTTACAGGGTCAGCCATAGTAGCTCAGTGGCCCTGGAACAGGTAAATGTGTTGTTTTACAGGGTCAGCCATAGTAGCTCAGTGGCCCTGGAACAGGTAAATGTGTTGTTTTACAGGGTCAGCCATAGTAGCACAGTGGCCCTGGAACAGGTAAATGTGTTGTTTTACAGGGTCAGCCATAGTAGCACAGTGGCCCTGGAACAGGTAAATGTGTTGTTTTACAGGGTCAGCCATAGTAGCACAGTGGCCCTGGAACAGGTAAATGTGTTGTTTTACAGGGTCAGCCATAGTAGCTCAGTGGCCCTGGAACAGGTAAATGTGTTGTTTTACAGGGTCAGCCATAGTAGCACAGTGGCCCTGGAACAGGTAAATGTGTTGTTTTACAGGGTCAGCCATAGTAGCACAGTGGCCCTGGAACAGGTAAATGTGTTGTTTTACAGGGTCAGCCATAGTAGCACAGTGGCCCTGGAACAGGTAAATGTGTTGTTTTACAGGGTCAGCCATAGTAGCACAGTGGCCCTGGAACAGGTAAATGTGTTGTTTTACAGGGTCAGCCATAGTAGCACAGTGGCCCTGGAACAGGTAAATGTGTTGTTTTACAGGGTCAGCCATAGTAGCTCAGTGGCCCTGGAACAGGTAAATGTGTTGTTTTACAGGGTCAGCCATAGTAGCACAGTGGCCCTGGAACAGGTAAATGTGTTGTTTTACAGGGTCAGCCATAGTAGCTCAGTGGCCCTGGAACAGGTAAATGTGTTGTTTTACAGGGTCAGCCATAGTAGCACAGTGGCCCTGGAACAGGTAAATGTGTTGTTTACAGGGTCAGCCATAGTAGCACAGTGGCCCTGGAACAGGTAAATGTGTTGTTTTACAGGGTCAGCCATAGTAGCACAGTGGCCCTGGAACAGGTAAATGTGTTGTTTTACAGGGTCAGCCATAGTAGCACAGTGGCCCTGGAACAGGTAAATGTGTTGTTTTACAGGGTCAGCCATAGTAGCACAGTGGCCCTGGAACAGGTAAATGTGTTGTTTTACAGGGTCAGCCATAGTAGCACAGTGGCCCTGGAACAGGTAAATGTGTTGTTTTACAGGGTCAGCCATAGTAGCACAGTGGCCCTGGAACAGGTAAATGTGTTGTTTTACAGGGTCAGCCATAGTAGCTCAGTGGCCCTGGAACAGGTAAATGTGTTGTTTTACAGGGTCAGCCATAGTAGCACAGTGGCCCTGGAACAGGTAAATGTGTTGTTTTACAGGGTCAGCCATAGTAGCACAGTGGCCCTGGAACAGGTAAATGTGTTGTTTTACAGGGTCAGCCATAGTAGCACAGTGGCCCTGGAACAGGTAAATGTGTTGTTTTACAGGGTCAGCCATAGTAGCACAGTGGCCCTGGAACAGGTAAATGTGTTGTTTTACAGGGTCAGCCATAGTAGCACAGTGGCCCTGGAACAGGTAAATGTGTTGTTTTACAGGGTCAGCCATAGTAGCACAGTGGCCCTGGAACAGGTAAATGTGTTGTTTTACAGGGTCAGCCATAGTAGCACAGTGGCCCTGGAACAGGTAAATGTGTTGTTTTACAGGGTCAGCCATAGTAGCACAGTGGCCCTGGAACAGGTAAATGTGTTGTTTTACAGGGTCAGCCATAGTAGCACAGTGGCCCTGGAACAGGTAAATGTGTTGTTTTACAGGGTCAGCCATAGTAGCTCAGTGGCCCTGGAACAGGTAAATGTGTTGTTTTACCAGCCATGGTAGCACAGTGGCCCTGGAACAGGTAAATGTGTTGTTTTACAGGGTCAGCCATAGTAGCACAGTGGCCCTGGAACAGGTAAATGTGTTGTTTTACAGGGTCAGCCATAGTAGCACAGTGGCCCTGGAACAGGTAAATGTGTTGTTTTACAGGGTCAGCCATAGTAGCACAGTGGCCCTGGAACAGGTAAATGTGTTGTTTTACAGGGTCAGCCATAGTAGCACAGTGGCCCTGGAACAGGTAAATGTGTTGTTTTACAGGGTCAGCCATAGTAGCACAGTGGCCCTGGAACAGGTAAATGTGTTGTTTTACAGGGTCAGCCATAGTAGCACAGTGGCCCTGGAACAGGTAAATGTGTTGTTTTACAGGGTCAGCCATAGTAGCACAGTGGCCCTGGAACAGGTAAATGTGTTGTTTTACAGGGTCAGCCATAGTAGCACAGTGGCCCTGGAACAGGTAAATGTGTTGTTTTACAGGGTCAGCCATAGTAGCACAGTGGCCCTGGAACAGGTAAATGTGTTGTTTTACAGGGTCAGCCATAGTAGCACAGTGGCCCTGGAACAGGTAAATGTGTTGTTTTACAGGGTCAGCCATAGTAGCACAGTGGCCCTGGAACAGGTAAATGTGTTGTTTTACAGGGTCAGCCATAGTAGCACAGTGGCCCTGGAACAGGTAAATGTGTTGTTTTACAGGGTCAGCCATAGTAGCACAGTGGCCCTGGAACAGGTAAATGTGTTGTTTACAGGGTCAGCCATAGTAGCACAGTGGCCCTGGAACAGGTAAATGTGTTGTTTTACAGGGTCAGCCATAGTAGCACAGTGGCCCTGGAACAGGTAAATGTGTTGTTTTACAGGGTCAGCCATAGTAGCACAGTGGCCCTGGAACAGGTAAATGTGTTGTTTTACAGGGTCAGCCATAGTAGCACAGTGGCCCTGGAACAGGTAAATGTGTTGTTTTACAGGGTCAGCCATAGTAGCACAGTGGCCCTGGAACAGGTAAATGTGTTGTTTTACAGGGTCAGCCATAGTAGCACAGTGGCCCTGGAACAGGTAAATGTGTTGTTTTACAGGGTCAGCCATAGTAGCACAGTGGCCCTGGAACAGGTAAATGTGTTGTTTTACAGGGTCAGCCATAGTAGCACAGTGGCCCTGGAACAGGTAAATGTGTTGTTTTACAGGGTCAGCCATAGTAGCACAGTGGCCCTGGAACAGGTAAATGTGTTGTTTTACAGGGTCAGCCATAGTAGCTCAGTGGCCCTGGAACAGGTAAATGTGTTGTTTTACAGGGTCAGCCATAGTAGCTCAGTGGCCCTGGAACAGGTAAATGTGTTGTTTTACTGGGTCAGCCATAGTAGCTCAGTGGCCCTGGAACAGGTAAATGTGTTGTTTTACAGGGTCAGCCATAGTAGCACAGTGGCCCTGGAACAGGTAAATGTGTTGTTTTACAGGGTCAGCCATAGTAGCACAGTGGCCCTGGAACAGGTAAATGTGTTGTTTTACAGGGTCAGCCATAGTAGCACAGTGGCCCTGGAACAGGTAAATGTGTTGTTTTACAGGGTCAGCCATAGTAGCACAGTGGCCCTGGAACAGGTAAATGTGTTGTTTTACAGGGTCAGCCATAGTAGCACAGTGGCCCTGGAACAGGTAAATGTGTTGTTTTACAGGGTCAGCCATAGTAGCACAGTGGCCCTGGAACAGGTAAATGTGTTGTTTTACAGGGTCAGCCATAGTAGCACAGTGGCCCTGGAACAGGTAAATGTGTTGTTTTACAGGGTCAGCCATAGTAGCTCAGTGGCCCTGGAACAGGTAAATGTGTTGTTTTACAGGGTCAGCCATAGTAGCACAGTGGCCCTGGAACAGGTAAATGTGTTGTTTTACAGGGTCAGCCATAGTAGCTCAGTGGCCCTGGAACAGGTAAATGTGTTGTTTTACAGGGTCAGCCATAGTAGCACAGTGGCCCTGGAACAGGTAAATGTGTTGTTTTACAGGGTCAGCCATAGTAGCACAGTGGCCCTGGAACAGGTAAATGTGTTGTTTTACAGGGTCAGCCATAGTAGCACAGTGGCCCTGGAACAGGTAAATGTGTTGTTTTACAGGGTCAGCCATAGTAGCACAGTGGCCCTGGAACAGGTAAATGTGTTGTTTTACAGGGTCAGCCATAGTAGCACAGTGGCCCTGGAACAGGTAAATGTGTTGTTTTACAGGGTCAGCCATAGTAGCACAGTGGCCCTGGAACAGGTAAATGTGTTGTTTTACAGGGTCAGCCATAGTAGCACAGTGGCCCTGGAACAGGTAAATGTGTTGTTTTACAGGGTCAGCCATAGTAGCACAGTGGCCCTGGAACAGGTAAATGTGTTGTTTTACAGGGTCAGCCATAGTAGCTCAGTGGCCCTGGAACAGGTAAATGTGTTGTTTTACAGGGTCAGCCATAGTAGCACAGTGGCCCTGGAACAGGTAAATGTGTTGTTTTACAGGGTCAGCCATAGTAGCACAGTGGCCCTGGAACAGGTAAATGTGTTGTTTTACAGGGTCAGCCATAGTAGCTCAGTGGCCCTGGAACAGGTAAATGTGTTGTTTTACTGGGTCAGCCATAGTAGCACAGTGGCCCTGGAACAGGTAAATGTGTTGTTTTACTGGGTCAGCCATAGTAGCACAGTGGCCCTGGAACAGGTAAATGTGTTGTTTTACTGGGTCAGCCATAGTAGCTCAGTGGCCCTGGAACAGGTAAATGTATGGTTTTACAGGGTCAGCCATAGTAGCTCAGTGGCCCTGGAACAGGTAAATGTGTTGTTTTACTGGGTCAGCCATAGTAGCTCAGTGGCCCTGGAACAGGTAAATGTGTTGTTTTACAGGGTCAGCCATAGTAGCTCAGTGGCCCTGGAACAGGTAAATGTGTTGTTTTACAGGGTCAGCCATAGTAGCTCAGTGGCCCTGGAACAGGTAAATGTGTTGTTTTACTGGGTCAGCCATAGTAGCTCAGTGGCCCTGGAACAGGTAAATGTGTTGTTTTACAGGGTCAGCCATAGTAGCACAGTGGCCCTGGAACAGGTAAATGTGTTGTTTTACAGGGTCAGCCATAGTAGCTCAGTGGCCCTGGAACAGGTAAATGTGTTGTTTTACAGGGTCAGCCATAGTAGCACAGTGGCCCTGGAACAGGTAAATGTGTTGTTTTACGGGTCAGCCATAGTAGCTCAGTGGCCCTGGAACAGGTAAATGTGTTGTTTTACAGGGTCAGCCATAGTAGCACAGTGGCCCTGGAACAGGTAAATGTGTTGTTTTACAGGGTCAGCCATAGTAGCTCAGTGGCCCTGGAACAGGTAAATGTGTTGTTTTACTGGGTCAGCCATAGTAGCACAGTGGCCTGGAACAGGTAAATGTGTTGTTTACAGGGTCAGCCATAGTAGCACAGTGGCCTGGAACAGGTAAATGTGTTGTTTTACAGGGTCAGCCATAGTAGCTCAGTGGCCCTGGAACAGGTAAATGTGTTGTTTTACAGGGTCAGCCATAGTAGCACAGTGGCCCTGGAACAGGTAAATGTGTTGTTTTACAGGGTCAGCCATAGTAGCTCAGTGGCCCTGGAACAGGTAAATGTGTTGTTTTACTGGGTCAGCCATAGTAGCTCAGTGGCCCTGGAACAGGTAAATGTGTTGTTTTACAGGGTCAGCCATAGTAGCACAGTGGCCCTGGAACAGGTAAATGTGTTGTTTTACAGGGTCAGCCATAGTAGCTCAGTGGCCCTGGAACAGGTAAATGTGTTGTTTTACAGGGTCAGCCATAGTAGCACAGTGGCCTGGAACAGGTAAATGTGTTGTTTTACAGGGTCAGCCATAGTAGCACAGTGGCCCTGGAACAGGTAAATGTGTTGTTTTACAGGGTCAGCCATAGTAGCTCAGTGGCCCTGGAACAGGTAAATGTGTTGTTTTACTGGGTCAGCCATAGTAGCACAGTGGCCCTGGAACAGGTAAATGTGTTGTTTTACAGGGTCAGCCATAGTAGCACAGTGGCCCTGGAACAGGTAAATGTGTTGTTTTACAGGGTCAGCCATAGTAGCACAGTGGCCCTGGAACAGGTAAATGTGTTGTTTTAGGGTCAGCCATAGTAGCTCAGTGGCCCTGGAACAGGTAAATGTGTTGTTTTACAGGGTCAGCCATAGTAGCTCAGTGGCCCTGGAACAGGTAAATGTGTTGTTTTACAGGGTCAGCCATAGTAGCTCAGTGGCCCTGGAACAGGTAAATGTGTTGTTTTACAGGGTCAGCCATAGTAGCTCAGTGGCCCTGGAACAGGTAAATGTGTTGTTTTACAGGGTCAGCCATAGTAGCACAGTGGCCCTGGAACAGGTAAATGTGTTGTTTTACAGGGTCAGCCATAGTAGCTCAGTGGCCCTGGAACAGGTAAATGTGTTGTTTTACAGGGTCAGCCATAGTAGCACAGTGGCCCTGGAACAGGTAAATGTGTTGTTTTACAGGGTCAGCCATAGTAGCACAGTGGCCCTGGAACAGGTAAATGTGTTGTTTTACAGGGTCAGCCATAGTAGCTCAGTGGCCCTGGAACAGGTAAATGTGTTGTTTTACTGGGTCAGCCATAGTAGCACAGTGGCCCTGGAACAGGTAAATGTGTTGTTTTACAGGGTCAGCCATAGTAGCACAGTGGCCCTGGAACAGGTAAATGTGTTGTTTTACAGGGTCAGCCATAGTAGCACAGTGGCCTGGAACAGGTAAATGTGTTGTTTTACAGGGTCAGCCATAGTAGCTCAGTGGCCCTGGAACAGGTAAATGTGTTGTTTTACAGGGTCAGCCATAGTAGCTCAGTGGCCCTGGAACAGGTAAATGTGTTGTTTTACAGGGTCAGCCATAGTAGCTCAGTGGCCCTGGAACAGGTAATGTGTTGTTTTACAGGGTCAGCCATAGTAGCTCAGTGGCCCTGGAACAGGTAAATGTGTTGTTTTACAGGGTCAGCCATAGTAGCACAGTGGCCTGGAACAGGTAAATGTGTTGTTTTACAGGGTCAGCCATAGTAGCTCAGTGGCCCTGGAACAGGTAAATGTGTTGTTTTACAGGGTCAGCCATAGTAGCTGAGTGGCCCTGGAACAGGTAAATGTGTTGTTTTACAGGGTCACAGTAGTACAGTGGCCCTGGAACAGGTAAATGTGTTGTTTTACAGGGTCAGCCATAGTAGCACAGTGGCCCTGGAACAGGTAAATGTGTTGTTTTACAGGGTCAGCCATAGTAGCTCAGTGGCCCTGGAACAGGTAAATGTGTTGTTTTAACAGCCATAGTAGCACAGTGGCCCTGGAACAGGTAAATGTGTTTTTACAGGGTCAGCCATAGTAGCACAGTGGCCCTGGAACAGGTAAATGTGTTGTTTTACAGGGTCAGCCATAGTAGCTCAGTGGCCCTGGAACAGGTAAATGTGTTGTTTTACAGGGTCAGCCATAGTAGCACAGTGGCCCTGGAACAGGTAAATGTGTTGTTTTTACAGGGTCAGCCATAGTAGCTCAGTGGCCCTGGAACAGGTAAATGTGTTGTTTACTGGGTCAGCCATAGTAGCTCAGTGGCCCTGGAACAGGTAAATGTGTTGTTTTACAGGGTCAGCCATAGTAGCACAGTGGCCCTGGAACAGGTAAATGTGTTGTTTTACAGGGTCAGCCATAGTAGCTCAGTGGCCCTGGAACAGGTAAATGTGTTGTTTTACAGGGTCAGCCATAGTAGCTCAGTGGCCCTGGAACAGGTAAATGTGTTGTTTTACAGGGTCAGCCATAGTAGCTCAGTGGCCCTGGAACAGGTAAATGGCCAGCCATAGTAGCACAGTGGCCCTGAACAGGTAAATGTGTTGTTTTACAGGGTCAGCCATAGTAGCTCAGTGGCCCTGGAACAGGTAAATGTGTTGTTTTACTGGGTCAGCCATAGTAGCACAGTGGCCCTGGAACAGGTAAATGTGTTGTTTTACAGGGTCAGCCATAGTAGCACAGTGGCCCTGGAACAGGTAAATGTGTTGTTTTACAGGGTCAGCCATAGTAGCTCAGTGGCCCTGGAACAGGTAAATGTGTTGTTTTACAGGGTCAGCCATAGTAGCACAGTGGCCCTGGAACAGGTAAATGTGTTGTTTTACAGGGTCAGCCATAGTAGCTCAGTGGCCCTGGAACAGGTAAATGTGTTGTTTTACAGGGTCAGCCATAGTAGCACAGTGGCCCTGGAACAGGTAAATGTGTTGTTTTACAGGGTCAGCCATAGTAGCTCAGTGGCCCTGGAACAGGTAAATGTGTTGTTTTACAGGGTCAGCCATAGTAGCTCAGTGGCCCTGGAACAGGTAAATGTGTTGTTTTACTGGGTCAGCCATAGTAGCACAGTGGCCCTGGAACAGGTAAATGTGTTGTTTTACTGGGTCAGCCATAGTAGCACAGTGGCCTGGAACAGGTAAATGTGTTGTTTTACAGGGTCAGCCATAGTAGCACAGTGGCCCTGGAACAGGTAAATGTGTTGTTTACAGGGTCAGCCATAGTAGCACAGTGGCCCTGGAACAGGTAAATGTGTTGTTTTACAGGGTCAGCCATAGTAGTACAGTGGCCCTGGAACAGGTAAATGTGTTGTTTACAGGGTCAGCCATAGTAGCACAGTGGCCCTGGAACAGGTAAATGTGTTGTTTACAGGGTCAGCCATAGTAGCTCAGTGGCCCTGGAACAGGTAAATGTGTTGTTTACAGGGTCAGCCATAGTAGCACAGTGGCCCTGGAACAGGTAAATGTGTTGTTTTACAGGGTCAGCCATAGTAGCTCAGTGGCCCTGGAACAGGTAAATGTGTTGTTTTACAGGGTCAGCCATAGTAAACAGTGGCCCTGGAACAGGTAAATGTGTTGTTTTACAGGGTCAGCCATAGTAGTACAGTGGCCCTGGAACAGGTAAATGTGTTGTTTTAACAGGGTCAGCCATGAAACAGCTCACGTGGCCCTGGAACAGGTAATGTGGTAGTTGTTTTACAGGGTCAGCCATAGTAGCACAGTGGCCTGGAACAGGTAACGTGCTGCTCGCGACAGGGTCAGGTAAATGTGTAACGTGTTGTTTACAGGGTCAGCCATAGTAGCTCAGTGGCCCTGGAACAGGTAAATGTGTTGTTTTACAGGGTCAGCCATAGTAGCACAGTGGCCCTGGAACAGGTAAATGTGTTGTTTTACAGGGTCAGCCATAGTAGCTCAGTGGCCCTGGAACAGGTAAATGTGTTGTTTTACAGGGTCAGCCATAGTAGCACAGTGGCCCTGGAACAGGTAAATGTATGGTTTTACTGGGTCAGCCATTTAGTAGCTCAGTGGCCCTGGAACAGGTAAATGTGTTGTTTTACAGGGTCAGCCATAGTAGCACAGTGTAAGCCTGGAACAGGTAAATGTGTTGTTTACAGGGTCAGCCATAGTAGCACAGTGGCCCTGGAACAGGTAAATGTGTTGTTTACAGGGTCAGCCATAGTAGCACAGTGGCCCTGGAACAGGTAAATGTGTTGTTTTTACAGGGTCAGCCATAGTTGCACAGTGGCCCTGGAACAGGTAAATGTATGGTTTACTGGGTCAGCCATAGTAGCTCAGTGGCCCTGGAACAGGTAAATGTGTTGTTTTACAGGGTCAGCCATAGTAGCACAGTGGCCCTGGAACAGGTAAATGTGTTGTTTTACAGGGTC
Source organism: Oncorhynchus nerka (assembly GCF_034236695.1). Taxonomy (NCBI): domain Eukaryota; kingdom Metazoa; phylum Chordata; class Actinopteri; order Salmoniformes; family Salmonidae; genus Oncorhynchus; species Oncorhynchus nerka. The sequence goes on along the minus strand of NC_088417.1, from coordinate 15,591,048 downwards.
AGCCATAGTAGCACAGTGGCCTGGAACAGGTAAATGTGTTGTTTACAGGGTCAGCCATAGTAGCTCAGTGGCCTGGAACAGGTAAATGTGTTGTTTTACAGGTCAGCCATAGTAGCACAGTGGCCCTGGAACAGGTAAATGTGTTGTTTTACAGGGTCAGCCATAGTAGCTCAGTGGCCCTGGAACAGGTAAATGTGTTGTTTTACAGGGTCAGCCATGAGAAAACAGTGGTCCTGGAACAGGTAAATGTGTTTACAGGGTCAGCCATAGTAGCACAGTGGCCCTGGAACAGGTAAATGTGAGCACAGTGGCCCCGGAACAGGTAAATGTTGTTTACAGGGTCAGCCATAGTAGCACAGTGGCCCTGGAACAGGTAAATGTGTTGTTTTACAGGGTCAGCCATAGTAGCACAGTGGCCCTGGAACAGGTAAATGTGTTGTTTTACAGGGTCAGCCATAGTTGCACAGTGGCCCTGGAACAGGTAAATGTGTTGTTTTACAGGGTCAGCCATAGTAGCTCAGTGGTCCTGGCAGTGGCCCCTGGAACCCTGGAACAGGTAAATGTGTTGTTTTACAGGGTCAGCCATAGTAGCACAGTGGCCCTGGAACAGTAAACGTGTTGTTTTACAGGGTCAGCCATAGTAGTTCCTGAACAGGTAAACGTGTTGCTCTCTGCCATAGATGGCCCTGGAACAACAGGTAACAGGTAAATGTGTTGTTTTACAGGGTCAGCCATAGTAGCACAGTGGCCCTGGAACAGGTAAATGTGTTGTTTACAGGGTCAGCCATAGTAGCACAGTGGCCCTGGAACAGGTAAATGTGTTTGTTTAGCACAGGGTCAGCCATAGTAGCACAGTCAGGCCCTGGAACAGGTAAAATGTGTTGTTTTACAGGGTCAGCCATAGTAAAACAGTGGCCCTGGAACAGGTAAATGTGTTGTTTTACAGGGTCAGCCATAGTAGCACAGTGGCCCTGGAACAGGTAAATGTGTTGTTTACAGGGTCAGCCATAGTAGCACAGTGGTCCTGGAACAGGTAAATGTGTTGTTTTACAGGGTCAGCCATAGTAGCACAGTGGCCCTGGAACAGGTAAATGTGTTGTTTTACAGGGTCAGCCATAGTAGCACAGTGGCCCTGGAACAGGTAAATGTGTTGTTTTACAGGGTCAGCCATAGTAGCATCAGTGGCCCTGGAACAGGTAAATGTGTTGTTTTACAGGGTCAGCCATAGTAGCACAGTGGCCCTGGAACAGGTAAATGTGTTGTTTTACAGG